>NC_066585.1:175423642-175570060 GCF_024323335.1 Lathyrus oleraceus | reverse complement strand
TTTTGACCACTGGTCAACCTAATCATCTGCATTGGGCCAATCAGGGCTGTCAAGGAGATGGGGTCTACAGTGAATATGGGATCATTTCATGATTATATTGAGCTCATGAAGCTAGGGTTTCATCATTGAGCCATTTCATCAGAAGTTTGAGGCTCAACTTGATCAGTGCATAGCCAAATTCATTATCAGTCAGAAAGTCAACTGTGGTCAACTGTGCCTGAAATGGTGGATTTGGAGGTGGGAAAGAGTTGGATACACTTCATTCATGCTAAACAAGTTTCATTTGACATTTCAAACATCAAGAATGAAGAAAATAAAGTCAGGAGGAAACTTTCCAAAAATAGAAAGTGACCTATAATGAAAGTTTCCAAAAATGGAAAGTTTTTCATCTCAAAAATACATGTCCAAAAATGCTTCAAATGAAATTTTGTCCAACATGAAAGTTGTAGATCTTGCTCTCACCTTTCCAAAAAGTCCAAGAACACTCATTTCTCATGTGTGGTTGGCAAGTTATGGTCCAATCATTTTCAGGAAAATGCCTAAATTCAAAGTGGCATAACTTTCACATGGAATGGCCAAATTGAGTGATCTTTATTGAGCAAACCACATTTTACATGTACTTTCATAATGCATCATCACATTTCATCAAAATTCATCACATAAAAAGTCCATTTTTCAAGTGGATTAATTGCATTTT
Source organism: Lathyrus oleraceus (assembly GCF_024323335.1). Lineage (NCBI taxonomy): Eukaryota > Viridiplantae > Streptophyta > Magnoliopsida > Fabales > Fabaceae > Lathyrus > Lathyrus oleraceus. The sequence continues at coordinate 175,569,363 of NC_066585.1, read as the reverse complement.
TGGCATGAAAAGGTGATTTTGAGAATTACATGGATTTTGCATACAAAGCTCATTCTAGCACATTCCAAATACCATTTAGAACTTGTTTGCGTTGCCATTCTACTGTTACATTGGCTGGTTTGGAAAAGGCTATTTGGTTATTTCAATTGAAAATGCATTTCACTAATTCATTTTGATTTTGCTAATTGTGATTAAGAAATGGATTAGGAGATGGTATAAAGTGTTAATTGTAACAGAATTGATAATCACACTTCACATTTTCAGATCTAACAAACTTTCCCTCCAATTCTCTCCAAATTCTCCAAAAAATTTCACACTTTTTTCATCATTTCACTGAATTCTTCATCCATTGCAATGGTTCTTGTTTGATCCACACTCTACAAGTGTTGGTGCACAACTGTTTCATCCAAATCGTGGCAAAGGAGTGAAGAATTTGGACTGTCCTCATAGTGATCTTCCATGGCAAATTGAAGAATCTTTGAGCTGGAGCTGTTTTGAGCTAAACTACTTGTTGCAATCACTTTCCACATCATTGAACCGCTTCTATTTTGGTGTTTGGACATTGAAGAGCACGAATTCACGAACTGCCATCTCCATAAGGTCAGATTTCGATCTCTTTAATTGCTCCAATTATCATATGGTTCTTGTAGATCTTTCAACATAGAATAACATGTTGCTCGTGGTTTGAATTTGATTGAGTATCGAGAGAGAAATCTTGATTGGAAGTTTGATGTGCAAACCTATTTTCGATCGATCTGGTTGATATGTTGAGAGTTAGGTCTAATGCTTGTTAGTTTCATGATCCTTGTTGAACGGTGATTCCAGTGATATATGATTTGTTGCATTTGGTTGAGAAATGCTCATCTGCATTTTCTGGAATTTCGTTGGTGTTCTTGAGCAAGAACACGTCCAAAAGCGTGTTCAATCCGTGCGCCTGGTTTTGGATTTTCAAAATGTGTTTCCCGCTAGCGTAGGCCAATCACAAGCTGCCACCAAATTAATGAGAAACGCCGCGTTTGCTGTACTGAAGCTTAATTACGCAATTGCCATTTTCATTTTAATTTCATGTTTATTTCATTTCTTTTTTCATTTTTCATTTCATTTTCATCACATATCTTCAAAAAATCATAAGTTCCTCATTTCTTGTCCAAATTTGATGAGACTTTTTGCATTATTCTCCTTGTGATGTGTAGTTTTTTATGGTGATTTTTATTTTTTTGTGCACGTGTGGAAAAATAAATTGCCTAGGGATTGTTTGGATGTGTGCCAATTTGTGTATGCCATGCCATTTCACTCATAAAATGATGATGCTTCCATAGAAATTCATGAAATTTTGCATGCCTATTCTTGACTCTTTGTTGGTGATTTTGATGTATGGTTTGCAATTTTTGGATCCCTGGTTGATGAGATATGAATTTTTGATTAGAGTGTGACAATTTGTGTCACACCATGCTTGGTGAATTTCATGATTTTATTTGATGTGCTTAGGAACATTGGATTGAGCTAATTTTTTGCATGTTTGAGCATATAGATGTTAAGAACACATGTGAATTTTTCTGGATTTATTGATGGCATTTCCTATTTGATTGGAATTTTCTCCTCTGTTTGGTCATTTGTTGATTTTTTGTGACACTTGTTGGTATTGGCTTTGTGAAATCCTTATGGTTTATTGGATGAATGTGAAATTTGACATGTGTATTCTAGACACATTATAGGTCATTGTGGTTTTGATCCCATTCATTATCATGTTTTGTCACTGTTTTATGATTGATGGAAGTTGATGTTTGTTTTGATGCCTTGTGTTGGCTTGCTTGAATTTGTCTGGACTTTTTGATTTTCATTGAATGTGTTCTGTTTGGACTTGAATTTTGTGGAATTTATTGAAAAATTTTTGATGTTGATTTGATTGAGATCATTTGTTTGGTCTTTTGAGGTTCCAATTTGCATGTTTGATGCCTTTTCTTTCATGAAATGATAATGATGAATGATATGAGCATGGGACCAATTGGAGTTGTTTCTAAATTGTTTGATTGTGATTTTGGATAATTTTCACTTGCTGTTTTGGATTTTTCATCTCCTTTTGACCCTAGGCTTGTCCTAGTGGTCTTGTTTCTCATATTTGAGTTTGGCTTTTCAGGTTGAGATGCAAATGCCTTAAGGAGATTGCTTCAAGTTAATTGAGTTTGATTTGGTCAATTGTTGTGGACTAACTTGTTTTGTTTTGTAGGATGCTTGGCTCACTTGAGTTGATTGTGCATTGCACATTGCATTGTTTGATTGTACAGATTAACTATTGACTTGTGCTGTTTAATGTTGGCTTTTGATTGGTATACTGATTGTATTTGATTGATTTCAGGTACATTAGTTGCTAATAGTTCCTTGAGAACTTGCTTGCTGTGCTTGGTTGTATAAACCAATTGAGGTAGACTCTCTTGTCTCCATGTAGTCTGGAAGACCTGGCCTGTTACTTGGCCAGGCAACTGTCTGAAGTCCTCCTTAAGAGGCGATGTTTGTGATTGTTTAACTTTGTCCCCAAGCAGGTAAAGACCTTGATTAAGGCAATTGGCAGAACCAAGGGATGTGCAATCCATCCCCTGCTATTCTTGTTGAGTCGTCCCTCTGCTCACACCACTGTGTTGATGCATTGGGACATTAACCCAAGATCTTGTACAGTTGTACAGTTGAGTCAGAGTCATGAGTGTAGAAGGGTTCCTCCTTTCTAAACCCACACTCCTTTGTCTGAAGCTCTCCCTGGCCAGGGATAAGAGCTGTGAAGTCTAATCTTCACTCTCCTTTCATCAGCTTCACCCTGACTCTCAATGTCAGGGTTAAGAGCTAACACCACCCTTGTACAGATGACTTGCTTTGGCAGTCTGACCCTTTGTTTGAGCCCACTTTGACTGGATATAGTGTGTGCTATTTGAAATGTTTGCTTTGCTTTGTTTATGCTTGCATGCTTTGCTTTTTCCTGGTTAGGATTACCTTGCTGTTGTGCGAGTAGATAGTGAACCTTAACATAGGGCAATGATGCATGATAACATCTAGGCTCGAGTCCAGCTCCCTAGTAGTGTGTCTCCCTTTGTATCTGGTTAGTCTTTCTTCCGTTCGGGGGAACTACGTCGCCCTGATCCTCATACCAGATGAGGTACGTAGGCAGGAGACCGTGCGAGGTCTCTCCGGGCACTTTGTTTTCTTTTTGTGTGTGTGCTTGACAGTTATAGGCTCGAGTTCCCGACTCCCTATTAACTTGGTTGGTTGTTGTGTGCTTGGAAGCTGATATAAGTCCAGTGATTGGCATTCGGGTTCCAGTGTGGGTTTGTTTGGTTCGGAAGCCGATGTAAGTCCAGCGATTGGCGTTCGGGTTCCATGTTTGCCGGTGTTTGTGTGTGTCTTGTTTGGCGTGCGTGAGCCGAACTACAACAGCTCTGATTCTCGTTCCAGACGAGATACGTAGGCATAGGACGCGATGTCCTAGCGAGCCCTCTTCCTCTTACCCCACCTGTGTTGTTTTCGGTGTGTGTGTGTGTGATGTGTTTGTTTTAGCAACCTTTTTCTGTCTTTGAGCGTGGATCCCGTCGAGTACGACAGACGTGAGGGGTGCTAATACCTCCCCCTTGCGTAACCGACTCCCGATCCCATCTCTTTGGTCGCGAGACCATGCTTTTTCCAGGTTTACTTCGAGCGTTTCCTTTCCCTCTTTTGGGATAAATAACGCACGGTGGCGGCTCTGTTTGTTTTTGTTTTAGCCCGCCGGTTGTTTTTCGCGGATGCGACACATCCCCTTCTCTCCTCTTCTGTCCCTGAATGAACGGCTTCTTCACTCCTGATGAGGATCCACCTCCACTCTGGCTTTTATAGGTCTTTAGGTAATTCTCCACCCTTTCTCCAGTAGAGACCACATCAACAAAGTTGGAAGCATTGCACCCCACCAGACGCTCCAGATAAGGTCCAGGCAGCGTATTCATGAACATGTTGGCCATTACCTTTTCCAACATAGGAGGCTGAACACGGGAAGCTGTATCCCTCCAGCGTTGAGTGTATTCCCTGAAGCACTCATTGCTTTTAAGAGACAGATTCTGAAGTTGAGTTCTGTCCGGAGCCATGTCTGCATTATACTGATACTGCTTCACGAAAGCTTCTGCCAAATCCCTCCAGCAACGGATGTGGGCTCTGTCCAGCCTCATATACCATTCCAAGGATGCCCCAGCTAGGCTATCCTGGAAGAAGTACATAAGTAGCTTCTCGTCATCAGAGTATGCAACCATTTTACGGAAATAGGCTTGCACGTGAGTTTTGGGGCAAGAACTGCCATTGTATTTGTCAAATATCGGGACCTTGAATTTCGGTGGCACTCTCACACCTGGGACCAGCCCCAAGTCAGCAACATCTACTCCCAAAAGATTCTGTCCTTCCACTACTTTCAACCTCTCTTCCAATCTTCTAAACATGGGGTCCATGCCAAAGTCTTCCTGAAGCAAGGGGAACTGATCATCCTGACCATCCTGAATAGGTTGTTGATCTAGGTTGACATGCGGGATCGGGATAGGCCCCGGTCCATTGGGACCATTAGCCTCTCCAGCTGGAGGATCAGCTAACGTCTCCGGTTGAGTAATAGGAGGATCCCTCTGCACCAACAATCTAAGCTCCTGCTGTCCTTGAGCCACCCCTTGAACCAAATCCATGAACTGATTCATGCGAATCTTCATCTCGGTGAGCTCTGCTTGTAGGCTCTCCTCACTCTTTGTTGATTCCTTCGGGTACCGTATCGGTGAATGCCTGAGTCAGCTATCCTGCTAGTGGGACACCAAACAAACTGAGAACACTGTGGCGGTACCTGTTATGCAAGACATGCGGATGACTATGCAAATGCAATGACATGTTTATCAATTCCAAAGTATTCTACCCCCTTGATTCCAGTCTCACATTTGATAAACAGTGTAAGAAGAAAACCCCGACTAGAATCAAGAAGAAGATTTAAACCCCCTTGAAAAGGATAAACATGTGTTAAGTGATGTGAATGCAAATGATGTGATGATGTGAATGCAATGCAGTGGCATGTCAATCAGGATTGCTGTATCTGCTTGAACATCTGTCAGGTTGCACTGTCTGGAGAGAAATCAAGAGCACACCAAACAAAGGTCATGGGATGGGTCACGTTATCCTTAATATCAACCACCCATTTTGGTGGATTATGGTTTACACCTTATCAACACCCGAGTTTCATTGATATTAAGGATGCCTGATCGGATCAACCATGAATCAAGGGTTTGTCGCAAGTCACGAGCATGGAGTTTAGGTTAAGAACCACCCAAAAGGAGTGTACTAAGGTTTAAACCTGCCAAACATGTTCTACAAAAGGTTCCCATAGTCATAATCCCATCTTTCGGATATTATCAGAGGAACGACTACTCGTATTCCAACAATATTCTCAGAAGAGACTCTTATGAGTGTAGTATCGCGTAACAATCGTATCAAATCTTACACTTGAACGACTTTTGCACTACGTCCTACAAATAGGCCAATATGGGTTTGGTAAACTAAGGTCCTTGGCTTCTTAGGTCTATATTGGAACAAGTAATGTCTAACCACAACTTACTTATGTGACATTATTGATCTCAACATGACCTCCACCAAGTGAATGGGCTTGCAAGTCAACTCGCTAAGGAATAACTCCACACAAGTTGACAGGACTATGCCATTCTCCTATCTTAAGTGCACTCGAGTTCGGGTATAGAACTCATCTCACAAAGATCACCAAGCAGCCATAGCCAGCCAACAGATACAGCAATGATATGTACACAATGCAATAAGGTGAAGCAGGTAAATAAATAACTGTACAAAAGCATGAACACCCAATAAACAAACAAACTACAAAAGCTAGGAGGGACTCGCTTAGGGAAGGTGGACCAGCAAGAGGTCAACTTCTTAGCGTCCCCAGCAGAGTCGCCAGCTGGCGCAACCTGAAAAATATAGTGCGCGAAAAAACAACCGGCGAAAGAAAAAGACAGAAGAGTCGCCACCGTGCGTTATTCATCCCGAAGGAGGGAAAGGAAACGCTCGAAGTAAACCTGAAAAAGGAAAGGACAAGACGGGGTCTCGCAACCAAATCTTGGGTTCGGGAGTCGGTTATGCGAAGGGAAGGTATTAGCACCCCTACGCATCCATAGTACTCTACGGGATCCACTTTTGTGGTTTTCGTCTAAAGGGTGTGGGTTTACCTAATGTGTTTATTTACTAAAAAGGTTAAGAGAAATGACTCGCGCGGATGTCGCATCCACTGCATACGTATCTCATCTGAATATGAGAATCAGAGTCTTCGTAGCTCGGCTGACCTATGGGTTGGGGGTAATTGTGCTCGCTAAGACATCGCGTCTTATGCCTACGTATCTCATCTGGAATGAGAATCAGAGCAAGCCGTAGTTCGGCTAACTACGGGGTTATGGATTGGGTTTTGGACGAACAACGTCACTACGCAATCTACCGGATGCTCGACCTTTGGAGACTTACTCGCCTGTAGTAGAAGGAGTAAACGTGTGTTATGGGTTTTAGGGTTTGGATGCTCGAGGGCAAACAGGCAGTCCTTGACGAAGGAACCGCGCTACATGTGGGGATACGAATACAAAACACAAAACATGTATCTCAAAGTAAAATGCCACCAAGGGGCTCAAACATTGCCTCCTATCGAGGTCTTCAAGCTAAGAAAGCGATAAAGTACGAGAAAGGGAAAAAATTACCACACGGATAAAGATCCGAAGCTATAGCAGTTAAAGGAGCAAGAAACCCTGAAATCTCTCCAGCTGGACCGTCAAAGGAAATCAGTCAACACGAATAATCAGAATAAAACTTCAGGGGTATCCCACAAATAAAGTGGGAAACCACGCGAGTGTCTCTGCAAAAGCCATATGAGCCCTCACAAAACTCGACAAAGGGTTAGACAAACAAGATGAGATCCAGGGAAAACAATGCCATGGCAACACAAAAACAGGTTAGAACAAAACAAAACAAAAAGCAGATACTGTCACGTTCGCGACTGCTTCGCCTAGCGAAGGCTTAGCGAAGCTTCGCTACAGGCTCGCCTAGCGAAGCGGCTAGCGAAGGCCTGCGGGTTTTGGATTCCTCCTTGATAACAGTTCGATCTCTATGATCTGAAACCCTGTGGTATCCATCTCATAAACGAAAATGATTAAAACATTCGAGGTATTGTTACACATATTTATACACAAACATAAACTCGTGGGCAACACCTGATGTTACCTCATACATTCATAATATTCAAATTTGAGGCGTAAAGTAGTAGGAACAAAGGCATACCTGATGAGAGAGATCGATCGAACGGCGTGGCTGGATTTGTAAAGCTCTGTGAGGCGGAGGCAAAAGAGCGTGTGAATCGGAGTGAACTTCTCAGAGCTGCCTGAAGGTTGCTGCAGAGTAATTCCTAGGTCTCCTCCTCTCAAGATCTTTCTCCCGTGGTTCTCCCAGTGTAACTCCTCTACTGAAACTTCAGTATTTATAGACTGATTTCGTGGGTAATGGGCTTGGAATGAGGTCAACTGAGGCCCAAAGCTTCCTGATTTTTTCTGAAATGCGCGCCCTTCGCCTAGCGAGCATGACAGCTCAGCAGCAGATTCTTGCTTCTTCAAGTCTGGCAATTTGCACGGTGAATAGGCCCCAATTAGACCTGTTGGTAGTACCTCAAGTCTATTCCTTACGTTGACTGACCGTCTAAGTAGAACCCACAAAGTGTCCTGGATGATGTTCGAGCTTCTTGGAGCTAATTCTGATTGACGCGATGCAATATGGCATGAAATGCTAAATGACCTAAAAAGTGAATGCATGAATGAGGAGGGCAAATTTTGGGGTGTTACACGAAGGTCTGGTTCGTTCGGAGAATCCATACTTATAATGAAGCTGCGGGGAATGTTGTTGCACCTAGGGTTGGATTTGGTTTGGGTTCGGAGTTGCGGCGCGCAGGGGTTTTCGTTAAAGTTGTGAAGGTCAGTGAGAAGGGGAATGCGACGGATTTGTGGTTGGAGAGGGAGATGATGAGTGGAGAGGTTGGTTGGTTGGTTATGGTTTCGGATGATCGGGAATTTGCAGAGATGTTGAGGAAGGTTAGGGAGGTCAATTTGAAGACTGTTGTTGTTGGAGATTATTGGGATAGGGATTTGGGGAAGAATGCTGATTTGTGGCTTCCTTGGAATGTTGTTGAGAATGGAAAGCTTGAGGGAATGGGTTTAATGGGAAAAACAGAGGGTTTGGATGATGAACTGGAAGGAGATCAGGATTTGGACTATAGTGAATATGTAACAGAGGAAGAACTGTATGAAAGGTTTTAAATAATTGTCTGCATCGTGTTCTCTTTAAGACTCTCACGATTTTGGTCAGTAATGTGTTCTCTTTGAAGCTCTTGCGATTTTGGTCTGTACGAATTGTAAATATGTAGATGCACTATTTTCTTTGTTATGAATGACTTATAAGTTTTTAGATTTGTGTCTTAATAGTTTTTTTTACATATCTTATATCTTATACCTGTTGCTATAGATTTGTGTATTAAGGGTTCATGTATTGGTTACATTTGTTGAAGCTTATGAGAAACAAATTGATCTTGTTTGAATATGACAATCACTAAGTTTGTTGAATTGAAGATGGACAATGAGAGTAGATTTAAGGGGAAGAAGTCAAGACCAAAGTTTGTCTCAGTCTTCGAATTCCATTGAGTGCCAAAACATTGTTGGTGTTGATTCCGAAAAGAGAAAGACATCGATGGTGATGACTCTGGTATAAAAAGATTTAAGCCGGGAACTTTTATTCGATTGGGCTACTGATTTATTTAGAAATTTTCACAACATTTTTCTACCCCGCTAACAATACTATTCTTCGTTACAAACCTTATTATAAGGAGCATGTTGCTTTTAAATAAGGGTAATGCTAATCAGGACTCTCTTGGCCCAAGTTATATATATATATATATATATATATATATATATATATATATATATATATATATATATATATATATATATATATATATATATATATATATATATATATATATATATATATAATATATATATTATAAATAGGGTATGCTAATCAGGACTCTCTTGGCCCAAGTTATATATATATATATATATATATATATATATATATATATATATATATATATATATATATATATATATATATATATATATATATATATATATATATATATATATATATATATCTATATATATATATATATATATATAATAAAATTTTAATTAATTTTTTCATACAAAATTTTTATAAATGAATTTCTTAATTTGTGTCCGCATAAGGTAGGAGCAAAAGTGGTTTGAAAATCTTAATACATGACAAAAAAGAATACATCATATTCGACTACTACAAATAGTTGTTAAACTTTGTTAGTTAGGATACTTGATTGATATCAAATGAATATCGTTGATAATTGGTATGAAAATCAAATGGTTTGATTTTACAAAATATTTTAGTTTATGCTTCATAGTACATTTTCCATATTCGAAAAAATACTATACAATTTAACATATTTCTTCGTGCTGTTGTAGGATGGAAAAAGATGTTATGAACTTTAGTATTGTTTCAATGATGATGTTCAATGTTTTACAGTTTAATTTAAGAGATACTATTGGATAAGTTGACATGTTATCTTTTGAGTTTTATAATATCTACGTACTATTATATGTTTTATTTATGTTACTTTTCTTTTTATAAATGAATCACAATTGTAAGATTATATTAGTGTATGTTTGTAGTTCTCTATGTATTAACGGTCTTAAAATATAAATTCAAAGTTCGGGTTTGTTACAAGTATGTATAAAACGGTGTGCAAATAACCACTCCCTAGAAAAATTCCATACCATTGGGCCACAATCCACACGAGCAAGCCCAAATTATCATCTGTAACAAAAAAAAAGCTCCTATCGCATTAAAAAAAAGCGATTCTCCTTTGTCGATACGAAGAGAAGCATGCATTCTCTGTTTTTCCACAACGCAAACTCTGTCAACTTAACTTCTTCACTTCTTTTCCCAAATAATCACAAACTCTGCTCAAAACCCCATTTCCAATCCTCCATCAAAATCAATACACCAATCCCTAAACACGTCCCTAACAAAAAGGTTATAATCCTCTGGGACCTCGACAACAAACCTCCACGTGGACCTCCATACGACGCCGCACTCTCTCTCAAAACCCTCGTCGAACGCTTCGGCGACGTCGTTTCAATCTCCGCTTACACAAACGACACTCCTTCTTCAATCTCCCTCAATGGAATACCAACCAAAACCCTAACCCTAATTCGATTCCCTGTCGTGTCTGCGGTCACGAATGTAAATCAATTTTCGATCTCAAAATTCATTTCAAGAGAGTTCATCTGTACCAGCGTAAGAAGTTAAGGGAAAAATTGAAATCCATTAAGTTGAGCCGGTCGAAGGTCTGGTTCGTTCGGAGAATCCATACTTATAATGAAGCTGCGGGGAATGTTGTTGCACCTAGGGTTGGATTTGGTTTGGGTTCGGAGTTACAGCGCACAGGGGTTTTCGTTAAAGTTGTGAAGTTGGTGAGAAGGGGAATGCGGCGGATTTGTGGTTGGAGAGGGAGATGATGAGTGGAGAGGTTGGTTGGTTGGTTATGGTTTCGGATGATCGGGAATTTGCAGAGATGTTGAGGAAGGTTAGGGAGGTCAATTTGAAGACTGTTGTTGTTGGAGATTATTGGGATAGGAATTTGGGGAAGAATGCTGATTTGTGGCTTCCTTGGAATGTTGTTGAGAATGGAAAGCTTGAGGGAATGGGTTTAATGGGAAGAACAGAGGGTTCGGATGATGAAGTGGAAGGAGATCAGGATTTGGACTATGGTGAATATGTAACAGAGGAAGAACTATATGAAAGGTTTTAAATAATTGTCTGCATCGTGTTCTTTTTAAGACTCTCACGATTTTGGTCAGTAATGTGTTCTCTTAGAAGCTCTTGCGATTTTGGTCTGTACGAATTGTAAATATGTAGATGCACTATTTTCTTTGTTTTGAATGACTTATAAGTTTTTAGATTTGTGCCTTCATAGTTTTTTTTTACATATCTTATATCTTATACCTGTTGTTATAGATTTGTGTATTAAGGGTTCATGTATTGGTTACATTTGTTGAAGCTTATGAGAAACAAATTGATCTTGTTTGAATATGACAATCACTAAGTTTGTTGAATTGAAGATGGACAATGAGAGTAGATTTAAGGGGAAGAAGTCAAGACCAAAGTTTGTCTCAGTCTCCGAATTCCATTGAGTGCCAAAACATTGTTGGTGTTGATTCCGAAAAGAGAAAGACATCGATGGTGATGACTTTGGTATAAAAAGATTTAAGCCGGGAACTTTTATTCGATTGGGCTACTGATTTATTTAGAAATTTTCACAACATTTTTCTACCCCGCTAACAATACTATTCTTCGTTACAAACCTTATTATAAGGAGCATGTTACTTTTAAATAAGGGTAATGCTAATCAGGATTCTCTTGGCCCAAGTTATATATATATATATATATATATATATATATATATATATATATATATATATATATATATATATATATATATATATATATATATATATATATATATATATATATATATATATATATATATAATTAAAAAATTTAATTAATTTTTTCATTACAAATTTTTTATAAATGAATTTCTTAATTTGTGTCCGCATAAGGTAGGAGCAAAAGTGATTTGAAAATCTCAATACATGACAAAAAAGAATACATCATATTCGACTACTACAAATAGTTGTTAAACTTTGTTAGTTAGGATACTTGATTGATATCAAATGAATATCGTTGATCATTGGTATGAAATCAAATGGTTTGATTTTACAAAATATTTTAGTTTATGCTTTATAGTACATTTTGCATATTCAAAAAAATACTATACAATTTAACATATTTCTTCGTGCTGTTGTAGGATGGAAAAAGATGTTATGAACTTTAGTATTGTTTCAATGATGATGTTCAATGTTTTACAGTTTAATTTAAGAGATACTATTGGATAAGTTGACATGTTATCTTTTGAGTTTTATAATAATTACGTACTATTATATGTTTTATTTATGTTACTTTTCTTTTTATAAATGAATCACAATTGTAAGATTATATTAGTGTATGTTTGTAGTTCTCTATGTATTAACGGTCTTAAAATAAAATTCAAAGTTCGGGTTTGTTACTAGTATGTATAAAACGGTGTGCAAATAACCACTCCCTAGAAAAATTCCATACCATTGGGCCACAATCCACACGAGCAAGCCCAAATTATCATCCGTAACAAAAAAAAGCTCCTATCGCATTAAAAAAAAGCGACTCTTCTTCGTCGATACGAAGAGAAGCATGCATTCTCTGTTTTTCCACAGCGCAAACTCTGTCAACTTAACTTCTTCACTTCTTTTCCCAAATAATCACAAACTCTGCTCAAAACCCCGTTTCCAATCCTCCATCAAAATCAATACACCAATCCCTAAACACGTCCCTAACAAAAAGGTTATAATCCTCTGGGACCTCGACAACAAACCTCCACGTGGACCTCCATACGACGCCGCACTCTCTCTCAAAACCCTCGCCGAACGCTTCGGCGACGTCGTTTCAATCTCCGCTTACACAAAACGACACTCCTTCTTCAATCTCCCTCAATGGAATACCAACCAAAACCCTAACCCTAATTCGATTCCCTGTCGTGTCTGCGGTCACGAATGTAAATCAATTTTCGATCTCAAAATTCATTTCAAGAGAGTTCATCTGTACCAGCGTAAGAAGTTAAGGGAAAAATTGAAATCCATTAAGTTGAGCCGGTCGAAGGTCTGGTTCGTTCGGAGAATCCATACTTATAATGAAGCTGCGGGAATGTTGTTGTTGCACCTAGGGTTGGATTTGGTTTAGGTTCGGAGTTGCGGCACGCAAGGGTTTTCGTTAAAGTTGTGAAGGTCGGTGAGAAGGGGAATGCGGCGGAATTGTGGTTGAAGAGGGAGATGATGAGTGGAGAGGTTGGTTGGTTGGTTTTGGTTTCGGATGATCGGGAATTTGCGGAGATGTTGAGGAAGGTTAGGGAAGTGAATTTGAAGACTGTGTTGTTGGAGATTATTGGGATAGGGATTTGGGGAAGAATGCTGATTTGTGGCTTCCTTGGAATGTTGTTGAGAATGGAAAGCTTGAAGGAATGGGTTTAATGGGAAAACAGAGGGTTTGGATGATGAACTGGAAGGAGATCAGGATTTGGACTATGGTGAATATGTAACAGAGGAAGAACTGTATGAAAGGTTTTAAATAATTGTCTGCATCGTGTTCTCTTTAAACTCTCACGATTTTGGTCAGTAATGTGTTCTCTTTGAAGCTCTTGCGATTTTGGTCTGTACGAATTGTAAATATGTAGATGCACTATTTTCTTTGTTTTGAATGACTTATAAGTTTTTAGATTTGTGTCTTAATAGTTTTTTTTTACATATCTTATATCTTATACATGTTGCTATAGATTTGTGTATTAAGGGTTCATGTATTGGTTACATTTGTTGAAGCTTATGAGAAACAAATTGATCTTGTTTGAATATGACAATCACTAAGTTTGTTGAATTGAAGATGGACAATGAGAGTAGATTTAAGGGGAAGAAGTCAAGACCAAAGTTTGTCTCAGTCTCCGAATTCCATTGAGTGCCAAAACATTGTTGGTGTTGATTCCGAAAAGAGAAAGACATCGATGGTGATGACTTTGGTATAAAAAGATTTAAGCCGGGAACTTTTATTCGATTGGGCTACTGATTTATTTAGAAATTTTCACAACATTTTTCTACCCCGCTAACAATACTATTCTTCGTTACAAACCTTATTATAAGGAGCATGTTGCTTTTAAATAAAGGTAATGCTAATCAGGATTCTCTGGCCCAAGTTATATATATATATATATATATATATATATATTATATATATATATATATATATATATATATATATATATATATATATATATATATATATATATATATATATATATATATATATATATATATCTATATATATATATATATATATATATATATATATATATATATATATATATATATATATATATATATATATATATATATATATATATATATATATATATATTATATATATATAATTAAATTTTTAATTAATTTTTTCAATACAAATTTTTATAAATGAATTTCTTAATTTGTGTCCGCATAAGGTAGGAGCAAAAGTGGTTTGAAAATCTTAATACATGACAAAAAAGAATACATCATATTCGACTACTACAAATAGTTGTTAAACTTTGTTAGTTAGGATACTTGATTGATATCAAATAAATATCGTTGATCATTGGTATGAAAATCAAATGGTTTGATTTTACAAAATATTTTAGTTTATGCTTCATAGTACATTTTGCATATTCGAAAAAATACTATACAATTTAACATATTTCTTCGTGCTGTTGTAGGAGGGAAAAAGATGTTATGAACTTTAGTATTGTTTCAATGATGATGTTCAATGTTTTACAGTTTAATTTAAGAGATACTATTGGATAAGTTGACATGTTATCTTTTGAGTTTTATAATAATTACGTACTATTATATGCTTTATTTATGTTACTTTTCTTTTTATAAATGAATCACAATTGTAAGATTATATTAGTGTATGTTTGTAGTTCTCTATGTATTAACGGTCTTAAAATATAAATTCAAAGTTCGGGTTTGTTACTAGTATGTATAAAACGGTGTGCAAATAACCACTCCCTAGAAAAATTCCATACCATTGGGCCACAATCCACACGAGCAAGCCCAAATTATCATCCGTAACAAAAAAAAAAACTCCTATCGCATTAAAAAAAAGCGACTCTTCTTCGTTGATACGAAGAGAAACATGCATTCTCTGTTTTTCCACAGCGCAAACTCTGTCAACTTAACTTCTTCACTTCTTTTCCCAAATAATCACAAACTCTGCTAAAAACCCCGTTTCCAATCCTCCATCAAAATCAATACACCAATCCCCAAACACGTCTCTAACAAAAAGGTTATAATCCTCTGGGACCTCGACAACAAACCTCCACGTGGACCTCCATACGACGCCGCACTCTCTCTCAAAACCCTCGCCGAACGCTTCGGCGACGTCGTTTCAATCTCCGCTTACACAAAACGACACTCCTTCTTCAATCTTCCTCAATGGAATACCAACCAAAACCCTAACCCTAATTCGATTCCCTGCCGTGTCTGCGGTCACGAATGTAAATCAATTTCGATCTCAAATTCATTTCAAGAGAGTTCATCTGTACCAGCGTAAGAAGTTAAGGGAAAAATTGAAATCCATTAAGTTGAGCCGGTCGAAGGTCTGGTTCGTTCGGAGAATCCATACTTATAATGAAGCTGCGGGAAATATTGTTGCGCCTAGGGTTGGATTTGGTTTGGGTTCGGAGTTGCGGCGCACATGGGTTTTCGTTAAAGTTGTGAAGGTTGGTGAGAAGGGGAATGCGGCGGATTTGTGGTTGGAGAGGGAGATGATGAGTGGAGAGGTTGGTGGTTGGTTTTGGTTTCGGATGATCGGGAATTTGCGGAGATGTTGAGGAAGGTTAGGGAAGCGAATTTGAAGACTGTTGTTGTTGGAGATTATTGGGATAAGGATTTGGGGAAGAATGCTGATTTGTGGCTTCCTTGGAATGTTGTTGAGAATGAAAAGGTTGAGGGAATGGGTTTAATGGGAAGAACAGAGGGTTCAGATGATGAATTGGAAGGAGATCAGAATCTGGGCTATGATGAATATGTAACAGAGGAAGAACTATTAGATGATGAAAGGTTTTAAATAACTGATGCATTGTGTTATATTTAAGGCAATCGCAATTCTGGTCAGGTTGTAAATTTGTAGATGCACTGTTTTCTTTGTTTTGAATGACTTATAAGTTTTAGATTTGTGTCTTAGTAGCTTTTTGTTTTTACATATCTTATACCTCTTGCTATAGATTTGTGTCTTAAGGATTCATGTATTGGTTACATTTGTTGCAGCTTATGAGAAACAAATTGATCTTGTTTGAATATGACAATCACTAAGTTTGTAGAATTGAAGATGGACAATGAGAGTAGATTTAAGGGGAAGAAGTCAAGACCAAAGTTTGTCTCAGTCTCCGAATTCCATTGAGTGCCATGACATTGTTGGTGTTGATTCCGAAAAGAGAAAGACATCGATGGTGATGACTCTGGTATAAAAAGATTTAGGGTAATGATAACGTTGTAAATTTTGCCTCAGCAAACTATCTTGGGCTTATAGGTCATCAGAAGTTACTTGTAAGGAAATATTCCCATAGAAATAAATTATTTCTTTTCCTTTTGGGCACTGATCTGATGCATTGACTCTATGTTTACTTTATCTCGCAGGACTCATGTTCATCTGCTTTAGAGAAATATGGCGTTGGTTCTTGTGGTCCCCGTGGGTTTTATGGAACAATTGGTAAGGTTCAGTCTTAAAGTTTGTTTTTGAGGAAAAGCATCTTCCCTTTCCCTTATGATACTTTTCCTTTGCCCAGATGTCCATCTTGATTGTGAAGCGAGAATAGCAAATTTTTTAGGAACACCTGATTCAATTCTGTACTCTTATGGACTTTCGACCATGTTCAGTGCTATTCCCGCATTCTCTAAAAAAGGAGATATAATTGTGGCGTAAGTATGCATAGCTTGTCTTTTAATATCTACTGTGCAATCTTGTTAAATTTTTCCTCAGCTTTTTTGTCCGATGACATTATATTGGCCAATGGGCATTGATAGCCAGATACCACATATAGAATTATTTGGATTGTTTTATAATATTGCTTTTACTTCTTTATTGAATAAACCATCAATTTAGTCCCTAAACTGTAACTCTATTCAATTTAGTCTATAAACTCTAACTCTATTCAATTTAGTCTTTAAACTAAAATATAATTAGTCCCAAAATAATATGAAATCCATCAATTTATCCCCGAACATCCTAATAGCAGAGATTAAATTGACGGACTTTATATACTTTAGGGGCTACTTATTATAATTATATAGTTTAGGGACTAAATTGGAGAGAAAGTGATAGTTTAGAGACTAAATTGATGATTTGTCCCTTCTTTATTAGAATGATGCAAATAATGATCCGATTTCTTCTCCATCCACTTTATTTTTCTAGATGTATTAAAATATTGTCACTTAGCACATGTTGATCATCGAAGGCGTTGTTTATATAAGCCTGTTGTTTCAAAGGTTCAAGCTTCATACATAAGTTTATTCCTTTTAACAGAGACGAGGGAGTCCACTGGGGAATACAAATGGCCTTTATCTTTCTAGAAGCACAGTCGTATATTTTAAGCACAATGACATGGATTCTTAAGTAAAACTTTAGAGAACATTACTTCCAAATATAAGGGGACAAAAAATTATGGTCTTTTATGCTAAATTGATATGCTAAAACAAATCTCTTAATAAGTGTTAATAGTCCCATATCATTTTGTTATATGTTACGTTATGATAAATATATTAAATCGTTATTATAAATATATTAAACATTACCATTTAGTCTATGAACTTGAGAGTCAATTAAAAAAGAAATTTTTTTAATTTAAACATAATAACGTAATTATTTGTCATCCATCGATGGTATTTTTATGAACGGGCAAAAAATGGAAAGAAATTTAATCTCAATTATTAAATCACCTTTCTTGCAAACACGTAGAATTTCTCAAAAGAAAAGAAGAGCAGATTTTAGTGTATAAATATCAAATTATTCAAAATATGTAATATATTTCAAAACTATATGCATTATATACCATTATGTGTTTTATTTATGTTACTTTTATTTTTTACTTTTATTTTTTGGATAAATGAATCACAATTGTAAGATTATATTAATGTATATGTTTGTAGTTCTCTACGTATTAACGGTCTTAAAATATTAATTCAAAGTTCGGGTTTGTTACTAGTATGTATAAAACGGCGTGCAAATAACCACTCCCTAGAAAAATTCCATACCATTGGGCCACAATCCACACGAGCAAGCCCAAATTATCATCCGTAACAAAAAAAAAAGCTCCTATCGCATTTAAAAAAAAGCATTCTTCTTCGTCGATACGAAGAGAAGCACGCATTCTCTGTTTTTCCACAGCGCAAACGTAACAACACTACACTCTCTCAACTTAACTTCTTCACTTCTTTTCCCAAATAATCACAAACTCTACTCAAAACCCCGTTTCCAATCCTCCATCAAAATCAATACACCAATCCCCAAACACGTCCCTAACAAAAAGGTTATAATCCTCTGGGACCTCGATAACAAACCTCCACGTGGACCTCCATACGACGCCACACACTCTCTCAAAACCCTCGCTGAACGCTTCGGCGACGTCGTTTCAACCTCCGCTTACACAAAACGACACTCCTTCTTCAATCTCCCTCAATGGAATACCAACCAAAACCCTAACCCTAATTCGATTCCCTGCCGTGTCTGCGGTCACGAATGTAAATCAATTTTCGATCTCAAAATTCATTTCAAGAGAGTTCATCTGTACCAGCGTAAGAAGTTAAGGGAAAAATTGAAATCCATTAAGTTGAGCCGGTCGAAGGTCTGGTTCGTTCGGAGAATCCATACTTATAATGAAGCTGCGGGGAATGTTGTTGCACCTAGGGTTGGATTTGGTTTGGGTTCGGAGTTGTGGCGCGCAGGGGTTTTCGTTAAAGTTGTGAAGGTCGGTGAGAAGGGGAATCCGGCGAATTTGTGGTTGGAGAGGGAGATGATGAGTGGAGAGGTTGGTTGGTTGGTTTTGGTTTCGGATGATCGGGAATTTGCGGAGATGTTGAGCAAGGTTAGGGAGGTCAATTTGAAGACTGTTGTTGTTGGAGATTATTGGGATAGGGATTTGGGAAGAATGTTGATTTATGCTTCCTTGGAATGTTGTTGAGAATGGAAAGGTTGAGGGAATGGGTTTAATGGGAAGAACAGAGGGTTCAGATGATAAATTGGAAGGAGATCAGAATCTGGGCTATGATGAATATGTAACAGAGGAAGAGCTATTAGATGATGAAAGGTTTTAAATAAGGGTCGCATTGTGTTATATTTAAGGCAATCGCGATTCTGGTCAGGTTGTAAATTTGTAGATGCACTGTTTTCTTTGTTTTGAATGACTTATAAGTTTTTAGATTTGTGTCTTAATAACTTTTTGTTTTTACATATCTTATACCTGTTGCTATAGATTTGTGTCTTAAGGATTCATGTATTGGTTACATTTGTTGAAGCTTATGAGAAACAAATTGATCTTGTTTGAATATGACAATCACTAAGTTTGTTGAATTGAAGATGGACAATGAGAGTAGATTTAAGGGGAAAAAGTCAAGACCAAAGTTTGTCTCAATCTCCGAATTCCATTGAGTGCCATGACATTGTTGGTGTTGATTCCGAAAAGAGAAAGACATCGATGGTGATGACTCTGGTATAAAAAGATTTAGGGTAATGATAACTTGTGCCCCAAGGGCATAAGTTAAGAGATGAATATAGAAATAAATTTTTGATAATTGGATATTGAATTTATTAGAATTTTATATTTAATAATTTTATTTATTTTTTCAATACAAATTTTCTATTTTTTGATTTCTTAACATGTGCTCTTGGGGTACAAGTTAGCATTACCCAAAGATTTAATCCGGGAACTTTTATTCCATTGGGCTACTGTTTTATTTAGAAAATTTCACAAGACATTTTTCTACTGCGCCAACAATACTATTCTTCGTTACAAACCTTATTATAAGGAGCACGTTGCTTTTAAACGAGGGTAACGTTAATTAGTATCCTATCCTCTTGGCACAAGTTAAATATGTAATTAAAGTTTTTAATTAATTTTTTTAATATAAATTTTTA
Source organism: Lathyrus oleraceus (assembly GCF_024323335.1). Classification (NCBI taxonomy): domain Eukaryota; kingdom Viridiplantae; phylum Streptophyta; class Magnoliopsida; order Fabales; family Fabaceae; genus Lathyrus; species Lathyrus oleraceus. The sequence continues at coordinate 175,549,452 of NC_066585.1, read as the reverse complement.
TAAATGATTTTTTAATTTGTGTTTCGGACACAAATTAGTATTATCCTTTAAATAAGAGGGAAACATATATGGTTCTATGTTTTGATAGTTAAAAGTTAAAATTAGTTAAAAGTTTAAATTTAATCGATAATTCAATCTACAATATTTGGAGTGGATAAAAAAATCGATAATTCAAATTAAAAGAAATAAAAAAATTGATTGTTTTTTGTTTGTTTTAAAAATCGAACTAAATCAAATAAAAATAAAAGTGGTTTGGTTCAATTCTTAATTTTAATTTTTAAAAATTTTCAAATCGTTAAACCGAAATAATAATTATAAATATTTACTTTTTATTTAATCCTCGGTAAAATTAACCTTCAAATATAAAAAATAAAAATTATAAGTTAGAGCTAAAATCAAACTTCAAATATAAAAATAAAAATTATAAACTAGAGAAACTTTTCAACAAACTATTACTCGGGTTATCTTTGTTTCTCTCGACAATATCATTTCTTTATAGATTATGGTTGTTTTATGTTCAAGTTTTTTTCATTAGTTTTTATTTTTTATATTTTTTTTCTTCATCAGCAATTTTGAATTTAGTTTGTTACACGATAGTTTTAATGTGTTTTTTAAAATGTGACACATGTTAATAATTCTCATATTAATCATATTAAGTGTCAACTTTTATATTCAATTGTTAATTTATTTCATGATACAGTCATGTTTCGTATGAATTATATATTATATGAAATGTCTTATTTGAAAAAATAATAATATAAAATACACCAAAAATATAATAATAGAAAATACACATATAAATATAATATTTAAAAAAATATTCTAAAAAATTGATCAACCAAATCAAATTGATTATTTTATAAAAATATAAAAACTATCGATGGATATATTATCGGTTCTGACGATTAATTTAACCCGTTCAAATCGAAAAAGATAACACAATAAGTTAAAAATGAGATAAAGGTGAAATAATTCATTGCCCGACAAATGATGGATATTAGTATTACGGAGGTTGGACCTGTAAATATTGTGCAAATAATGGTAGATAATGTATCAGTTTGTAAGCAGAAATAGTCTCAATTGTAATCTTATTTTTAGCAGCTCACAGAATTGACCTCCATTTTAAAATTCTTTAGTTGTGATCCCTTTCGATATGTTTTGATTTTATTTAAAAAAGAGTGACGATATATGTTTTAATAATGTAACATAAGACCTCATGATGCATAATCATTCAAATAGATTATTTTCATTTGTCATCTAAATTATTAAAATGAATAATTTCCAAAGTTGAAAATAATTTTTTTAAAGACTTGTTTGAAATTTAGGACTATTTATTTCACTCTTTGTAAAATAATTTTGTGTTACATTTTTTTGTTTTAAAAATTTTTTAAATGATAAATTAGATTAAATAGTTTTTCTTAAAATATTACTCTAAGTATTTTATTCTTTTGCTTTAAAAAATTTAAAATTTTTAAAAATCATGTAAATTTGAATTTATTAAGAATATTTTTGTATAAAAGCTATTTATAGAATATATATTTCTAAAATAGTTTGTAATTTTCACTATATTTTAATCTTTAATAATATAAAATTGATATTTTAATTTAAAATATGATTTTTTTAAAGAATTTTAAAGCATTCTTCTTCGTTGAGAGGAAGAGAAACATGCCTTCTCTGTTTTTCCACAGCGCAAACGTAACAACACTACAGTCTCTCAACTTAACTTCTTCACTTCTTTTCCCAAATAATCAGAAACTCTGCTCAAAACCCCGTTTCCAATCCTCCATCAAAATCAATACACCAATCCCCAAACACGTCCCTAACAAAAAGGTTATAATCCTCTGGGACCTCGACAACAAACCTCCACGTGGACCTCCATACGACGCCGCACTCTCTCTCAAAACCCTCGCCGAACGCTTCGGCGACGTCGTTTCAATCTCCGCTTACACAAAACGACACTCCTTCTTCAATCTCCCTCAATGGAATACCAACCAAAACCCTAACCCTAATTCGATTCCCTGCCGTGTCTGCGGTCACGAATGTAAATCAATTTTCGATCTCAAAATTCATTTCAAGAGAGTTCATCTGTACCAGCGTAAGAAGTTAAGGGAAAAATTGAAATCCATTAAGTTGAGCCGGTCGAAGGTCTGGTTCGTTCGGAGAATCCATACTTATAATGAAGCTGCGGGAAATGTTGTTGCGCCTAGGGTTGGATTTGGTTTGGGTTCGGAGTTGCGGCGCGCAGGGGTTTTCGTTAAAGTTGTGAAGGTTGGTGAGAAGGGGAATGCGGCGGATTTGTGGTTGGAGAGGGAGATGATGAGTGGAGAGGTTGGTTGGTTGGTTTTGGTTTCGGATGATCGGGAATTTGCGGAGATGTTGAGGAAGGTTAGGGAAGCGAATTTGAAGACTGTTGTTGTTGGAGATTATTGGGATAGGGATTTGGGGAAGAATGCTGATTTGTGGCTTCCTTGGAATGTTGTTGAGAATGGAAAGGTTGAGGGAATGGGTTTAATGGGAAGAACAGAGGGTTCGGATGATGAATTGGAAGGAGATCAGAATCTGGGCTATGATGAATATGTAACAGAGGAAGAACTATTAGATGATGAAAGGTTTTAAATAACTGATGCATTGTGTTATATTTAAGGCAATCGCGATTCTGGTCAGGTTGTAAATTTGTAGATGCACTGTTTTCTTTGTTTTGAATGACTTATAAGTTTTTAGATTTGTGTCTTAGTAGCTTTTTGTTTTTACATATCTTATACCTCTTGCTATAGATTTGTGTCTTAAGGATTCATGTATTGGTTACATTTGTTGCAGCTTATGAGAAACAAATTGATCTTGTTTGAATATGACAATCACTAAGTTTGTAGAATTGAAGATGGACAATGAGAGTAGATTTAAGGGGAAGAAGTCAAGACCAAAGTTTGTCTCAGTCTCCGAATTCCATTGAGTGCCATGACGTTGTTGGTGTTGATTCCGAAAAGAGAAAGACATCGATGGTGATGACTCTGGTATAAAAAGATTTAGGGTAATGATAACGTTGTAAATTTTGCCTCAGCAAACTATCTTGGGCTTATAGGTCATCAGAAGTTACTTGTAAGGAAATATTCCCATAGAAATAAATTATTTCTTTTCCTTTTGGGCACTGATCTGATGCATTGACTCTATGTTTACTTTATCTCGCAGGACTCATGTTCATCTGCTTTAGAGAAATATGGCGTTGGTTCTTGTGGTCCCCGTGGGTTTTATGGAACAATTGGTAAGGTTCAGTCTTAAAGTTTGTTTTTGAGGAAAAGCATCTTCCCTTTCCCTTATGATACTTTTCCTTTGCCCAGATGTCCATCTTGATTGTGAAGCGAGAATAGCAAATTTTTTAGGAACACCTGATTCAATTCTGTACTCTTATGGACTTTCGACCATGTTCAGTGCTATTCCCGCATTCTCTAAAAAAGGAGATATAATTGTGGCGTAAGTATGCATAGTTTGTCTTTTAATATCTACTGTGCAATCTTGTTAAATTTTTCCTCAGCTTTTTTGTCCGATGACATTATATTGGCCAATGGGCATTGATAGCCAGATACCACATATAGAATTATTTGGATTGTTTTATAATATTGCTTTTACTTCTTTATTGAATAAACCATCAATTTAGTCCCTAAACTGTAACTCTATTCAATTTAGTCTATAAACTCTAACTCTATTCAATTTAGTCTTTAAACTAAAATATAATTAGTCCCAAAATAATATGAAATCCATCAATTTATCCCCGAACATCCTAATAGCAGAGATTAAATTGACGGACTTTATATACTTTAGGGGCTACTTATTATAATTATATAGTTTAGGGACTAAATTGGAGAGAAAGTGATAGTTTAGAGACTAAATTGATGATTTATCCCTTCTTTATTAGAATGATGCAAATAATGATCCGATTTCTTCTCCATCCACTTTATTTTTCTAGATGTATTAAAATATTGTCACTTAGCACATGTTGATCATCGAAGGCGTTGTTTATATAAGCCTGTTGTTTCAAAGGTTCAAGCTTCATACATAAGTTTATTCCTTTTAACAGAGACGAGGGAGTCCACTGGGGAATACAAAATGGCCTTTATCTTTCTAGAAGCACAGTCGTATATTTTAAGCACAATGACATGGATTCTTTAAGTAAAACTTTAGAGAACATTACTTCCAAATATAAGGGGACAAAAAATTTGAGGCGATATATTGTCGTTGAAGCTCTCTACCAGGTAGATCTCGTTTTTCATTTATGTTTTTTTGTTAGCTTTACATATCTATACCATGTTTCCAATGAACACTTATAACCTTTAGGTTTAAAAGCAATCAGCTTTACTAATTGCTTGCTTCTTCTTGCAACTTGCAGTATCGGTAAATTGTGCTATATGAACTACTATTTCTGTTAAGATAGTACAGTATTTAACAAATGAAATTTTAATATGTATATATATCTGGATTGAAATAAAACTTTGAGCCTGTTGGTGTCTATTACAGTTTGTTCCTTAAAAGACTATTGTTACTTACCCTGGTTTTCTCAACCATTGAGTTGTAATAGTTATTTTTTCTGTTAACATACTAACACCTTTTATGATCATATGCCTTACTTGCAAGCAAACAAAAATTGCTTGTCAGTAACTATTGACATATGTTTCCTTGAATTTTTTCAGAATTCTGGCCAAATAGCACCCTTAGATGAGATCATTAAATTGAAGGAAAAATATCGTTTTCGTATTTTATTGGATGAGAGCAACTCGTTTGGTGTACTTGGAAGTTCTGGAAGAGGTCTCACCGAACACTATGGAGTACCAGTATGTACTGAAAAATTCTGTTTGGGCGTGGGTATATATTCAAAACCGTAATGCTATTTATGATTTTTGGTTGTGTGCTGCAGGTTGAGAAATTAGATCTTATAACTGCTGCTATGGGACATGCATTGGCCACAGAAGGAGGATTCTGCACCGGAAGTGCAAGAGTTATTGATCATCAAGTATGGTAGTGTTATCTATGATACTTAATTATAACCATCTTGGATTTCCATGTATGCTGAAACATAAGAGAGGAAATGTTCTAAATGTGGAAACTAAGAATTTATTTCCTCTAGACTCAACAAGTAATAAAGATAAGTCGCCTTTGGTGGTTCATAATATAAGCAACTTATAATTAATGTACTATACTTAATGCTATTATTCAATTAAGCGTAGCATAGATAAAGATGTTGAGTTGGATATGTGGTAAGACTAGACATGATAGAATTATAAATGATAACATTAGAGAGAGAATTGAGATAACACCTATCACGGAAAAGATGATGGAAACAGACTTGGTGATTTTGATAAGTAGAGAGAAGACCTGAAGATTTTGTAGTAAGGAAGCTAAAACTGATGAGCAATAGTCAGAAATCACCAGAGGCATAGGAAGACTTAGAAAAACGATAAGAGAAACTATTGAGTTGGATAAAAACATGATATATGATAGAACATTATGGCGTTGTCTAATACTTTTAGCTTACCCTACTTTATGAGATAAGGCTAGGTTGTTGATTCAATTAATGTTTCAACAATGACAGCGGTTGAGTAGTTCTGGCTATGTCTTTTCTGCTTCTTTGCCTCCATATCTTGCAAGTGCTGCAATTACAGCTATTGATGTCCTTGATGAAAATCCCAATCTGTTAACAAAATTGAAGAACAACATTGCTGTGTTATGGAAAGGTAGGCTTTGATCTCACTGCTATTTTCGTGAACGGAACTGTATTGCAGTAGTGTCCATGAGTTCGCTTGTGCACAACAGTCTGAATTACTGTTTATTTATTGGCTACTGCAGGGCTGTCGAGAATACCAAGCTTCACAATCGCAAGTCATCCAGAGTCACCAATTGTTTATTTGAGATTAAAGCAGTCAACAGGTTCTTTGAAAGATGACCTACAACTGCTTGAAAATATTGCCGAGCGAGTAAGAAATGCAGTTCTTTTTTGATTGAACAATGTTCATTATTTTCAATTTTGTTGGTACTTAATATCGCGTATTCACATACTTTGAAAGAAGATTCTGTATTTGTGGCGGCTTCAAGAAGATCAACATTGGACAAGTGTAAATTGCCTGTAGGAATTAGATTGTTTGTTTCTGCAGGGCATGAAGAGTCTGATCTTCACAAAGCATCTGAATCATTGGAAAGGGTTGCCGCAATAGTCCTTGGCGGTCGTAATTGAAAGTTGTACTGTACACCTCTCTTTCTTTTCATGTTCCAAAATGTCAATTCTATTCAACTCTTAGCCGAGAAATTTTGAAATCCAGGCAGATAAATGAAGTTCTGTAGTTGGTAATTTATGTAATATTTTCCGGGATAGCTTAGGGTAACAATTTTTTTGGGAATGCTATTCTTTGATATGCGTTGAGTGGTGGAATAAGGATTTAAGTTTCTAATCATCATCTGGGAAATGCTTATAAATTATATTAGGCTTAATTTTCTTTTTGTGTTGACTCCTTGTATATCAATTTCAATGTTACATTATTATTTCACTGGTTAGTTGTTCATCAAGATTGCTGAAGGTTTAAATTATTGTGTGCAAACCTAGTCAACTTTCCCTAATATGTAAGTCAACTTTCTCTTATTTTTATTTAATTGTATTTTTGGTCTCCTATTTTATCACACCGACTAAAATGATCTCATTAGAACTGAATATTTTGATTCTGCGGTTATCACATTTGTTGCAATTTTGGTCCAACCTGTATTTTTAACCCCTAAAATGGTGTTTTTTGATGCAAAACTTGTGGTTTAGTGTCTCAATCAATTGTAAATTTGAAGGGAAGAAGATACCTCTTTTAGTGCATAATAAAATCATCTTTGTTATGCTTAAAAAAATACTATTTAGGGAGGAAAATTATGGGTTAGTACCAAAATTGCAATAAATGTGATAATTAAGAGACAAAAAGTTCGAGAGACTATTTTCTTGTGTATGATGAAAATAGGGTTTGGTTGAACTTGTACGAATGATTAAATTTTTGGAAGACATTTTAGAAAATTTCACAAGACATTTTTCTACCCCGCCAACAATACTATTCTTCGTTACAAACCTTATTATAAGGAGCACGTTGCTTTTAATCGAGGGTAACGTTAATTAGTATCCTATCCTCTTGGCACAAGTTAAATATGTAATTAAAAGTTAAATATGTAATTAAAGTTTTTAATTAATTTTTTTAGTATAAATTTTTATAAATGAATTTTTTAATTTGTGTTTCAGACACAAATTAGTATTATCCTTTAAATAAGAGGGAAACATATATGGTTCTATGTTTTGATAGTTAAAAGTTAAAATTAGTTAAAAGTTTAAATTTAATCGATAATTCAATCTACAATATTTGGAGTGGATAAAAAAATCGATAATTCAAATTAAAAGAAATAAAAAAATTGATTGTTTTTTGTTTGTTTTAAAAATCGAACTAAATCAAATAAAAATAAAAGTGGTTTGGTTCAATTCTTAATTTTAATTTTTAAAAATTTTCAAATCGTTAAACCGAAATAATAATTATAAATATTTACTTTTTATTTAATCCTCGATAAAATTAACCTTCAAATATAAAAAATAAAAATTATAAGTTAGAGCTAAAATCAAACTTCAAATATAAAAAATAAAAATTATAAATTAGAGAAATTTTTCAACAAACTATTACTCGGGTTATCTTTGTTTCTCTTGACAATATCATTTTTTATAGATTATGGTTGTTTTATGTTCAAGTTTTTTTCATTAGTTTTTATTTTTTATATTTTTTTTCTTCATCAACAATTTTGAATTTAGTTTGTTACACGATAGTTTTAATGTGTTTTTAAAATGTGAAACATGTTAATAATTCTCATATTAATCATATTAAGTGTCAACTTTTATATTCAATTGTTAATTTATTTCATGATACAGTCATGTTTCGTATGGATTATATATTATATGAAATGTCTTATTTGAAAAAATAATAATATAAAATATACCAAAAAATATAATAATAGAAAATACACATATAATTTTCATCATTTATTTCGTGCACTTACAAGTAATTAATTTTACTATCACTATAATTTTATGTCGAACTTATGTCATGAAAATACATGTTTGAATTTTTAATCATAAATCTTACATTACAATTGATAGATGAATAATGTTTAATTTTTGAAAAAAATCATGGAAGCTGTCAACAATCAAAGAGGATGAATTTTTTTTTTACATGGTTATGGAGGGACAGGTAAAACTTTCATGTGGAGAACTTTGTCAAGTGCATTGCCTTCGTAGAAAAAAAAATGTTATTAATGTTGTTTCAAGTGGGATATCTTCGTTATCATTTCTAGGTGGAAGGATAACTCATTCAAAATTTAAAATACCCGTGCCAACACTTGACAACTCTACTTGCAACATTGAGAAAGAAGATGAACATTCATAATTATTGGAAGCAAATGATTTGATAATATGGGATGAAACACCTATGTGTCATAAAAACTACTTTGAGACTTTGGATAAAACCCTTAAAAATGTCATGAGATGTGATGGTCTTGAGAATACAATATTTGGTGGCAAAATAGTTATTTTTGGAGGCGATTTTAGACAGATTCTACCTGTTGTTCCGAGAGGAGGTCGTTCTGATATTATCCATGCTTCAATTGGAAATTGTTGATAACACATATCCCAATCAGTTGGAAAATTACAAAAAGAAAGAATTCTTACAACACAAAGTTATTATTGCTTTAACCATTGAAGTAGTGGATAAAATCAATCTTTATGTATTAGACTTGATTTTAGGTAAAATGCATTAACTTACATTAATTTATACATATTACAATACTATATATCAAATTATGTTATTAGTGTTTTAATATTTTAATTTTATACAATTTTTTAGGAGAAGAGAAAGAGTATATGAGTTCCGATTCAATTGATAGAACAGAAGCCAATTATAATCAAGCTTACGAAGTTCTAACTCCATAATTTCTTAGTTCTTTGAGAACATCAGGTCTACCAAATTATAGTATCAAATTGAAAGTTGGAACCCCTATTATGCTAATGAGAAATTTGAATTAGGCTGAGGGGTTGTGTAATGGAACAATAACAATTGTGACAAGGTTAACAAATCACGTCGTTGAGGCAAAAATTATGTCCGAAGAGAACATTGGTAACATAATTTACATTCCCTGAATGACTACGTCACCTTTTGATTCACCATGACATTCAAGTTGATTAAGAGAGAATTTTCGATCATTGTGTCATATACACAATGATAATAAATAAGTCTCAAGGTCAATCACTTACTAGTGTGACATTGTATTTTCCTACACTTGTTTTTAGTCATGGTCAATTGTATGTTGCAATTTCAAGAGTTAGGAGCAAAAGTGGTTTGAAAATCTTAATACATGACAAAAAAGAATACATCATATTCGACTACTACAAATAGTTGTTAAACTTTGTTAGTTAGGATACTTGATTGATATCAAATGAATATCGTTGATCATTGGTATGAAAATCAAATGGTTTGATTTTACAAAATATTTTAATTTATGCTTCATAGTTCATTTTGCATATTCGAAAAAATACTATACAATTTAACATATTTCTTCGTGCTGTTGTAGGATGGAAAAAGATGTTATGAACTTTAGTATTGTTTCAATGATGATGTTCAATGTTTTACAGTTTAATTTAAGATATACTATTGGATAAGTTGACATGTTATCTTTTGAGTTTTATAATAATTACGTACTATTATATGTTTTATTTATGTTACTTTTCTTTTTATAAATGAATCACAATTGTAAGATTATATTAGTGTATGTTTGTAGTTCTCTATGTATTAACGGTCTTAAAATATAAATTCAAAGTTCGGGTTTGTTACTAGTATGTATAAAACGGTGTGCAAATAACCACTCCCTAGAAAAATTCCATACCATTGGGCCACAATCCACACGAGCAAGCCCAAATTATCATCCGTAACAAAAAAAAAAGCTCCTATCGCATTAAAAAAAGCGATTCTTCTTCGTCGATACGAAGAGAAGCATGCATTCTCTGTTTTTCCACAGCGCAAACTCTGTCAACTTAACTTCTTCACTTCTTTTCCCAAATAATCACAAACTCTGCTCAAAACCCCGTTTCCAATCCTCCATCAAAATCAATACACCAATCCCCAAACACGTCCCTAACAAAAAGGTTATAATCCTCTGGGACCTCGACAACAAACCTCCACGTGGACCTCCATACGACGCCACACTCTCTCTCAAAACCCTCGCCGAACGCTTCGGCGACATTGTTTCAATCTCCGCTTACACAAAACGACACTCCTTCTTCAATCTCCCTCAATGGAATACCAACCAAAACCCTAACCCTAATTCGATTCCCTGCCGTGTCTGCGGTCACGAATGTAAATCAATTTTCGACCTCAAAATTCATTTCAAGAGAGTTCATCTGTACCAGTGTAAGAAGTTAAGGGAAAAATTGAAATCCATTAACTTGAGCCGGTCGAAGGTCTGGTTCGTTCGGAGAATCCATACTTATAATGAAGCTGCAGGGAATGTTGTTGCACCTAGGGTTGGATTTGGTTTGGGTTCGGAGTTGCGGCGCGCAGGGGTTTTCGTTAAAGTTGTGAAGGTCAGTGAGAAGGGGAATGCGACGGATTTGTGGTTGGAGAGGGAGATGATGAGTGGAGAGGTTGGTTGGTTGGTTATGGTTTCGGATGATCGGGAATTTGCAGAGATGTTGAGGAAGGTTAGGGAGGTCAATTTGAAGACTGTTGTTGTTGGAGATTATTGGGATAGGGATTTGGGGAAGAATGCTGATTTGTGGCTTCCTTGGAATGTTGTTGAGAATGGAAAGCTTGAGGGAATGGGTTTAATGGGAAGAACAGAGGGTTCGGATGATGAACTGGAAGGAGATCAGGATTTGGACTATGGTGAATATGTAACAGAGGAAGAACTGTATGAAAGGTTTTAAATAATTGTCTGCATCGTGTTCTCTTTAAGACTCTCACGATTTTGGTCAGTAATGTGTTCTCTTTGAAGCTCTTGCGATTTTGGTCTGTACGAATTGTAAATATGTAGATGCACTATTTTCTTTGTTTTGAATGACTTATAAGTTTTTAGATTTGTGTCTTAATAGTTTTTTTTTACATATCTTATATCTTATACATGTTGCTATAGATTTGTGTATTAAGGGTTCATGTATTGGTTACATTTGTTGAAGCTTATGAGAAACAAATTGATCTTGTTTGAATATGACAATCACTAAGTTTGTTGAATTGAAGATGGACAATGAGAGTAGATTTAAGGGGAAGAAGTCAAGACCAAAGTTTGTCTCAGTCTCCGAATTCCATTGAGTGCCAAAACATTGTTGGTGTTGATTCCGAAAAGAGAAAGACATCGATGGTGATGACTCTGGTATAAAAAGATTTAAGCCGGGAACTTTTATTCGATTGGGCTACTGATTTATTTAGAAACTTTCACAAAAAATTTCTACCCCGCTAACAATACTATTCTTCGTTACAAACCTTATTATAAGGAGCATGTTGCTTTTAAATAAGGGTAATGCTAATCAGGATTCTCTTGGCCCAAGTTATATATATATATATATATATATATATATATATATATATATATATATATATATATATATATATATATATATATATATATATATATATATATATATATATATATATATATATATATATATATATATAAAATTAAAATTTTGAATTAATTTTTTCAATACAAATTTTTTATAAATGAATTTCTTAATTTGTGTCCGCATAAGGTAGGAGCAAAAGTGGTTTGAAAATCTTAATACATGACAAAAAAGAATACATCATATTCGACTACTACAAATAGTTGTTAAACTTTGTTAGTTAGGATACTTGATTGATATCAAATGAATATCGTTGATCATTGGTATGAAAATCAAATGGTTTGATTTTACAAAATATTTTAGTTTATGCTTCATAGTATATTTTGCATATTCGAAAAAATACTATACAATTTAACATATTTCTTCGTGCTGTTGTAGGATGGAAAAAGATGTTATGAACTTTAGTATTGTTTCAATGATGATGTTCAATGTTTTACAGTTTAATTTAAGAGATACTATTGGATAAGTTGACATGTTATCTTTTGAGTTTTATAATAATTACGTACTCTTATGTGTTTTATTTATGTTACTTTTCTTTTTATAAATGAATCACAATTGTAAGATTATATTAGTGTATGTTTGTAGTTCTCTATGTATTAACGGTCTTAAAATATAAATTCAAAGTTCGGGTTTGTTACTAGTATGTATAAAACGGTGTGCAAATAACCACTCCCTAGAAAAATTCCATACCATTAGGCCACAATCCACACGAGCAAGCCCAAATTATCATCCGTAACAAAAAAAAAAGCTCCTATCGCATTAAAAAAAAGCGATTCTTCTTCGTCAATACGAAGAGAAGCATGCATTCTCTGTTTTTCCACAGCGCAAACTCTGTCAACTTAACTTCTTCACTTGTTTTCCCAAATAATCACAAACTCTGCTCAAAACCCCGTTTCCAATCCTCCATCAAAATCAATACACCAATCCCCAAACACGTCCCTAACAAAAAGGTTATAATCCTCTGGGACCTCGACAACAAACCTCCACGTGGACCTCCATATGACGCCGCACTCTCTCTCAAAACCCTCGCCGAACGCTTCGGCGACGTCGTTTCAATCTCCGCTTACACAAAACGACACTCCTTCTTCAATCTTCCTCAATGGAATACCAACCAAAACCCTAACCCTAATTCGATTCCCTGCCGTGTCTGCGGTCACGAATGTAAATCAATTTTCGATCTCAAAATTCATTTCAAGAGAGTTCATCTGTACCAACGTAAGAAGTTAAGGGAAAAATTGAAATCCATTAAGCTGAGCCGGTCGAAGGTCTGGTTCGTTCGGAGAATCCATACTTATAATGAAGTTGCGGGGAATGTTGTTGCACCTAGGGTTGGATTTGGTTTGGGTTCGAAGTTGCGGCGCGCAGGGGTTTTCGTTAAAGTTGTGAAGGTCGGTGGGAAGGGGAATGCGGCGAAATTATGGTTGAAGAGGGAGATGATGAGTGGAGAGGTTGGTTGGTTGGTTTTGGTTTCGGATGATCGGGAATTTGCGGAGATGTTGAGGAAGGTTAGGGAAGTGAATTTGAAGACTGTTGTTGTTGGAGATTATTGGGATAGGGATTTGGGGAAGAATGCTGATTTGTGGCTTCCTTGGAATGTTGTTGAGAATGGAAAGCTTGAGGGAATGGGTTTAATGGGAAAAACAGAGGGTTTGGATGATGAACTGGAAGGAGATCAGGATTTGGACTATGGTGAATATGTAACAGAGGAAGAATGTTAGATACCCAAAAGTGCTTATTTGAGCTATCAAATATGGGCATCTTTCACTCCATTTCCTTGCTAAAGTGTTCGAAACCACCTTTGTTTTTGATGAATTGCAATACAATGATACACGATCTTGGTACCTTTGATTTGTGTGTTATTTTGCAGCAATTAGGCCTGAAATAATAGAAAATGAAGGCACAAGAAAATGGCAAGGGACCAAGAAAAAGAATGCATTCATCAGCTTGCTTGCTTGGCGAGGGCTGTGGCGAAGAGCTCGCTAGGCGAGCGCCCAGCGAGTCCCCTGCAAAGAGCTCCAGTATTTTACAGTAGCAAACATCAACAAACTCGCTAGGCGAGCTGCCAGCGAAGGGTGTAGCGAACACGTCCAGACTTGGCCAAAAGCGCAGCCAGCACTCACTCGCTAGGCGAGCCATTAGCGAGCTTCCAGCGAGCAATTACAGTAGCAAAACCTCCTAAGCTCGCTGGAGCGAAGGGTGAAGCGTGGGCTTCGCCTAGCGAAGGTTTTGTTCGCCTAGCGAACATGCCAATCTGGCAAAGGTCATTTCTTTGGGCGCAGGTGCCACAGGTGCCTCATTTTGGGGCTCGCTAGGCGAGTCATTCTGCTCGCCTAGCGAGCATGACAGCTCAGTAGCAGCTCTATAAGTAGCAAGGGCTACTTTTTGGAGCCATACTTTTACACCTCCATACTTTTGTACTTTTTAGATATTTTCCAGCATTGCTCTAGAGATCTTTTGTGACCTAGGAATCATTTCTCTTCATCTCTTAACAATCTTTCATAAAAAGAAGGTGGATTCCCATCCAATCTCGATTATTCGACTCGGATGTTGATCAACCTTCTTCCAAAACTTGTTGACCAAGCTACCATGAAAATGAGTAGCTAAGTTCTTCATTTTGTCAAGGTTAGATGTAGATGATCATTAGCTTTGTGTGTAAATGGGATGATCTTCATTTGTAAACTCTTTAATGGTGAATATATGGTGAAAACTTTGTTCTTATTGAAAACTCTTTGTGTTGGTTTATGATCGAGAGATGTTTACCAACTCTTTACCTAGGTTTTCATCCAATCTTGTTTGTTAGCTAGAGATAGTAATGAATGATTTTGTTCACCATAAGGTTGAACCAAAAAGTTATCATTTTGATAGATTGTGTTAGAGATAAACAATGGATCAAAATGGGAAAACTCACAATGTGTGTTAGAGATAAACACATTGGGAGGACTTTGTGAAATAGTTTATCATCTAAAGGAGTTTATAAGTTTTGTTGATCGAACATATACATGCAAAGTGATTGTCGAACCCTAACTTTGGCAATATTTCTCAAATATTAAAACCAAATCTTTTACCGCATTTTATCACACTTTTATGCAAGATACCGTGACTAAAACCAAAAACCATTGTTACCTTAAGCTAAGAGTTAAAACAACTGTCGAAAGGCGGTGATATCTCACAATCCCTGTGGAGACGATAACAAAAACCCGACACTTAAAATTACACTCAACAAAATGGCGCTGTTGCCGGGGATTGTGAATTGATATTGCGAGCATCGCAATAGTTGCTTAATTTTTAGCTTTCGAATTTTTGACTTGTGCTTGTAATTTGTTTGGTTTAGTGTGCAGCTTTCGTTTTATGCGAGGGCAGATTCCTGTGGACGGACTTCTTTTTGATCCCTAGATCGAAAGAACCGCAAGGAGGCTAAATAGCAAAACGAGACGAAGGAGGCAACAGGCTAGACAACAACAAGAACAAGGAGAAAGTTCTTCTACCACACATCCACCACCGTTCATACCTATCATGGAACCACCACCACCGCCCATTTCCACTCCATGTGTAAACAGTACAAGGAATACTGCTCAGTTTGCCAACCACACGGGAAGGCAAGCCGAGATGAAAACGGGAACTCTTAATTTACTATATGGAAGTCCATTCACCGGAATGGACCATGAAGATCCCTTTGCTTTTCTCACAAAATTTTACGAGATAGCATTGGCGGCCGGAGTGGATCAAGCTCAAGAGCTACCGTTGTTCAGAAGATTATTTCCCCACGCTTTGCTCGACAAAGCAAAAGATTGGTACTTAGATCAAACACCAGCCGTCATGACAAACTGGAACGTGTTGGAAGAGAAGTTCATCGAAAGATTTTTCTCCCATAACCGGTTCATGGAATCCAAGACGACCATCTCAGTGTTTTCACAAGGAACCAATGAATCATTAAATGAGGCGTGGGAAAGATTCAAATCCATGCTTCGGAAATGTAAAGGGCATGGTTTTGATGAATTGACTCAAATCCATATTTTCAAAAATGGACTTCAACCAAATTGCAAGACGTTGTTGGATGCTACCTCGGGTGGTTCTTTATTGTCTAAAAGCGCCGAAGAAGCTACAAATATCATAAATCGAATGGCTCTAAATGATCTTCAAAGTCAAAGTAGAGGCAACTCTTTGAAGAAGCCGGGAGTGCTTGAACTTGGGACGAACGATGCCATTCTTGCCCAAAACAAACTGATTTCACAACAAGTGGAACTCTTAACGCAGCAAATAAAAGAGTTGAGAGAACCTTCAAAAGCTAAGCAAATAGCTTGTTGTGAGCTTTGCAAAGGTGAGCATGACACCGGATTTTGTCCACCTCCCGGGTTCGAAGAAGTAAACTACATGGCAAACCAACGGGACTACCAACCGAGACAACAACAACAACAACCTTATCAACCACATCCTCAAAATCAACAACAACAACACTTCCAAG
The DNA here is from genome assembly GCF_024323335.1 of Lathyrus oleraceus. Classification (NCBI taxonomy): domain Eukaryota; kingdom Viridiplantae; phylum Streptophyta; class Magnoliopsida; order Fabales; family Fabaceae; genus Lathyrus; species Lathyrus oleraceus. Next base: position 175,533,331 of record NC_066585.1, on the reverse strand, counting down.
GGAATCAAGGGTTCCAACCTAGGAGTAACTATTACCATAACCAAGGTTATGGGGGTGGTTCTTCTAGCCGTCAAAACCCTCCCCAAAATCCTTATCAACCTCAACAACCGCCGATCGTAACGTCAAAATTAGAAGAGACATTGACACAATTTATGCAAATGTCAATGGCTAATCAAAAGAGCAACGATGCGGCAATTAAAAATCTCGAGACTCAAGTTGGACAACTTGCTAAGCAACTAGCGGAACAACAACCCGGTCCTTCTTTTTCGGCGAACACGCAAACAAATCCTAAGGAGCATTGTAAAGCGATCACGACAAGAAGTGGGAGGGAGTTGACTAGTGAGAATAAAAAAAGAGATGAGAGTCAACAAAGAGAGGAAAAAGAAGACAATGAGGAGGAAATATTGGAGGATAATATTGATGGTGAAGTGGGGGAGTGGAGTGGGGAGGAAAAAGTTGAAAAGAACGAAAAGAACGGTGAAGTTGAAAAGAAAGAAAGTGTGGAAATTGAGAAAAATAAAAGTGATGAAGTAATGGTGGAGGAAGTGAAAAAGAAAAGAGCAAGAAGTTCTAGAGTTGCTAAAGGAAAGGAGGTAGTGAGCGCTACTCCGATCCAAAACCTTCCTTATCCACATGCTCCATCCAAAAGGGAGAATGAACGACATTACACCCGGTTCATGGATATTTTTAAACAATTGCAAATCAACATTCCGTTTGCCGAAGCCTTGGAGCAAATGCCCAAGTATGCCAAATTCATGAAGGACATACTTACAAAAAAGCGGAGGTATACGGAACCGGAGACCATTGTCCTAGATGCGAGCTGTAGTGCAATCATTCAAAGGACGCTTCCGAAAAAAGAGGTTGATCCGGGACGAGTTACTTTGCCGGTTAAAATTGGTGATATCTATGTCGGAAAGGGACTAATTCATTTGGGGTAAAGCATTAATCTTATACCATTGTCTATTGTAAAGAGGCTTGGCAACATTGAAATTAAGTCCATCCAGATGACGTTGCAATTGGCGGATAAGTCGACCACCCATCCTCATGGCGTAGCCCAAGATGTTTTGGTTAAAGTCGACAAATTCTTTTTCCCGGTCGATTTTATTGTTATTGATATGGAAGAATGTTGATTCCTTAGGATTGGCATTAATTTTAGAAAACAAATAATGTAATCATCTCTGTTGTTTTAATATGTTGGGTTGAAGAAATTCAACATCTGGACCAACATGTCATGTACGATGTCACGACATCAGGTCTGTGACATCGCACATGTGTAGGAAACTGAATTAATTAATTCAGTATATGTCATGGGATCAGCAAGGATATCTGGTGAATATCCTAACTCCCATGTGGAGGTCTTGAAGATTAAATCAGAATATATATAGGCTCTAAACATGGAGATATATATGGAGAGAGTTTAGGAACTTGAAGACCTTGTTTGTAGCAGAATTTTTCTGCTGAAGTTGCAACAGCAAGGAACAAGTCTGCTGCAACTTTCTGAAGGCCCAAATCCAGTTGGGTGATTAGGTTATAAATAGCTGATTGTAATCTAGTTTTTGTAAGCCTCTTAGAATGAATTTTTAAGGGTGTGTGTAAGGTAAACCTCCCAATCTGTGGGAAGGTTACCATGTGTCTCTCAGTGGTAAACCTGAGAGTGTTTGTCACTCAAAGCCTGTAGGCAAGAGTGATTATGTTCTTGAATGAAGCTGTGAAGCAAGTTCAAGGTGTTTGCACATTACATTGTATTTGTAGTGATAGGAATGGAAACTGGAGGTTTCTATCTAGGAGTTCCTAGGTATAGATTGCATTGGGTAGGGATTAAGTGATGAGTTGTAAACGGGGGAGTTTAACTCTGAATTGATACTACTAATAGTGGATCTTCTTCCTGGCTTGGTAGCCCCCAGATGTAGGTCATGTTGGACTGAACTGGGTTAACAATTTCCTGTGTTTGTTTACCTACTGCATGTTATAATCATGTCTGCCATAATTCAGGTTGTGTTACAGTCTGCCAATCAAGTTAATAACAAACCTGATACATAGCCTTCTGTTGGAATGTCAATCAGAATGTTTTGACATTCATCAACAACAGCACATACTGTTTATTAAGCTGATGAATTCAGTTCAGTATGTAGTGAAGTCTGGTTTTAAAAAGCATATCAGACCTGGCCAACAGAGCAGTGTGAAACTGTCAAACTGGATGTCTTGACAGTTCTTCCAGTAAGCTGATACGGAAGTAGAGACTGGTTGGTCTTTTACAGTACAGCAAATTTAGCAGTCTGTGTTCAGGAACTAAACAGACTGAGCATATGGTTCTGGGCTTGGATGTCAGACGGAATGTTGTGACATTCATTCCTGACAGCATATGCTATATTGTTGGATGGTTAGTTTTTCTGTTTCAGGATTTTTCTCAGGCTATTCTTCAGGAATCCACCAGCTGATCTAAAATCTAGGAAACTAACAACTAAGCTGCAATTAATGAACCTAACAAATAATCTATTTGTTAGCTCCTTAATAAGTGGAGATTAGTTTAACTTGTTACAACCTTAATCTAGGAAATACAAGTACAAGACCAACAAACTGGAACAAAGTAACAGATGATGTCCAAAACAGGATTGAGACATCGTGCTGACAACTGTGTAGGAAAACAACAGTAGTGAATGTTATGGTGCACATAACTAAGTGTTCCTCCTTTCTAGGATGACATAGAAGGAGAGGTCGTGACACTGTGATAAGGTGCTCATTAGTACAGAGTGTAATAACTGTCTTGCTGTAATAAGTACAATGTTAGATCAGATGTCATGACTTGGAGTAGAACATCTGAATACTGACTACGCCAGAATTTCAATTGGTATCAGAGCAGGCATCCTGTTCTGTCTCTGGATGAGATCCATGGGTGATACTTTCTGGTAGCTGGCAAGGAGTTATGTTAGTACTGAAGCTGGAACCTGTGTAAGGTTCTGTAATTCCCTGAATGGTCCCTTGAAGTAGGTGGATGGACTGTTCATGACAGGAATGGTGTGTACCTGTCTCTGGAGGTTGGCTATTGGCCTGTGTGTGGGACAGTTGTGCCAGTACTAAAACACATTCAAACCTGGTATGGTCTTGGAGGCCAATCTGGTGAAGTGTGTGTTCATAGGTTGAGTTGTATTATGATTTCCGCTGCATAATACATGGCAAAACTCAAACTCTGATGTAGTTTCCCCTCATGTGGATGAAAGGCTGCTGTGTTCAAGATCTCATCATAATCTACTGAAGATGTCAAAGATACTTGAGTCCCCTCAAGTCCTCTCATCATGACGGTAAGAGTCACTTAATCACTGATTCTCTTACTCTCTTGAGTAGTGTATATGAAGACCTTGAAGACCTTCAAGGAAGGTTTGTTCTAAGGAGGTGGAACCAATGTTCTATGTGATGTTAGAACATGTTGTTCAACAAGTATGCAGCTACTGGTTGAAGAGCAGATGTATTAGGATTCAAACAAAGGGATAATTCTGTTTGGAACCTACTCCTGACCTGGAAGAGGAGACATCTGTGTGTGCTAAGTTGACAAGAGCAGGGTCAACTGGGTGTGTGCTCAAGAAGGTCATCCCTAGAAGTTGAGCTGGTTGAGATGTGACATTGTGCAATCTCCTGCTGTTAGGCATCTTCCTGCAATTTGATCAGGATTGAATAGTTGTTCCCTGAAGTACTATGATGTGTTGGAAGACAAGCCTCCTGGATGTTAGCAGTCAATAATGGGGTAACCTGATTGTGATATCATTTAAGGGGATTGGAACCATGAATCTTGTTATTCAAACACCACGTTCAGAAGTGGCAGTTCTTACTAGGAGTGAGAATATGAAGATTCAGAGGTTGGTTGAGGTAATATGCTCTGGCAATGCATATCTACTATTGACTGGTGTGTGTCTCACAAGTACTTATGATCAGCTGAAGCCTGATTGGTGTGATTGGAGGAGTTAGTTGCCACTGGTAAGGGATGGTGGATGTCATGTTGAGACATTTGTGTACAATGCATGGATATTGGTGTGGAGTTTCCATGATTGTTGATTTGAGGGGGAGTTTTGGTCAACCCCCTCACGTTTGGTCAGCCTAGGGTCAGGTTGGCTGTTGACCTGTGTCACATGGGTTCTGGTTGATGTGTGACACATTTGCAAGGAAGGATTCATCTCTCTCATTCCTAAGGGTGAATCTAATCTGAAAAGAGTCTCAAGACTGTTGAGGTGCTTGCAAGCAGAAGATGTTGACACTAGAAGAGTATTTTCAAAGTATTCTTATGGTGGAAGTATCTGAAAGGATAATTGGGAAAGGATTTAAGATCAATGTCTACTTGTGTCTAGTACAAGTATTTAATTGATTATCCTTGGAGCTCAAGACAACTGATGTTCTTAAAGATGTTGGAACATCTCTTCTTCAAGACCCTGTGAAGAATCACAGGAAGGATAGTACATTGAGTTATGATCTATCTCTTTGGTGGCAGCAAAAGCGTATGATCTCTGAAAAGGTCTCCTGGCAAGAAACATGTTCAGCCTTGGCATGTCCAAGAAGAAGAAGACATCAGAGCCTTGATGGTGGTTACTTGGATCAGTTTATTTCTGATCTAGGTAAGGAAGTGCATTGGCTAATGCACACTGTGGAGTCAAGAACAAGTGACAGCATTCTTGACATCATGGAAACAGCCTTGCTTTAGGAAGTGGAATCCTTGGCAGAGCTGAAGGGTTAGTTTCCAACTGGTCCTTCTGAAGACTCATACATCAGAGTGTCTGATGTCTTTGGAGAAGAAGCAGGGATTCATCAAGGTGTGAGCTTGGATGACTTAACTGCAAATCTACAGGATGGAGGTTGTTTGCTCAAACTTGGTTCCACAATCAAGTCTATGAGAACATTGAACTCTTGTTCTGTGAAGGGAGGAAGTTCTTTCAAGTGGCAGAAGAAGGAGCTGAATTCAACAGCTGGATGTCAAGCACAATGTTGTGACATTCGGTTCTGCATCAGATTCTTAGTTGATGAAGTGGCACATCAACTTGAGATAGAAGGATCTACAGGGCTGTAGATTGGACACTTCAAGTTCAAATCTCACTTGAAAGGTCAGAATATATTTGGGAGAAGTCTGATAAACTTGGGAAGGTCAAAAGGCAGCATTTGACCTTGGCATATGAGAATTCATGAAGGAGGTAATCAACCAGTGGCATTTGGTCTATCTCAGAAGTGAGTTCGAAGAATCAAGATAATCAACATAAGGCAGCAGATTATTCTTGAGGAAAGTCTAAGACAAATTACTTTTGGGCAGAAAAGTATTAAGTTGAAGACAAAAGGAGGTGGTTCCCATTCATCCCTTGGAGCTTGTGGTAGGAGTTCTGAGCTATCTATGGAAGACTGTCTCTGGTAGTGGGATGAGAGTGTATATATCCCAATGTATGTCTGGGTTCCTCTGGCCCAAGCTGAGGACTCAGTAATATCTGAAGTCTATCAGATAGTGCTCCCTGTGATGCTGTGAAGGAAGTCTCAGCTGATGTTCAAACATCTTGTGAAGTGGTCTTCTGTTCTGGTTAGAAGAGAAATTGACACAGAGTGTGGATGTGTTCAGCCAAGAGGGTTGGACAGAGGGTGCGCTCTTGAAAACATGAAGATGCGTCTTATGTTTTCCTTTCATCAAGTGGTCTGGAATCTCTTTGAATCAGGAAGTATGTGAAGGTCCAACCTTGGGATGTTGGATATGATCATGAGTGACCTCCAAGAGAGTAGGTTGTCCATGACAGGGGGAGTTGTGCCTTTGTGCTGCAAGCAATCACCAAGCTTGTGGTCTAGGTGTTCCCAGATGACTAGGTAGTTATCAGGATGCTGTGATGTGCAGCAAGGCTGAGTGAGCAGAAGAATGTCTGACCGGATGTCATGACATTGCCCTGGACAGTGCTGTTAATTCCTTCTGAATCTTAAAGTCATTAGGAATTATAAGGGTGATGTGGCTAAGTCTGATAAACCAGAATAAGCCTGTTGGCTACAGCTGTGTGGTACAGGGGGAGTAACCATCAACTGAAGTGTGAAAAGTTGGCTGTAGCAGTGCTAGGTGTCAAGTATCTACTGGAGGGATGACAGAGGTCTTGTTGAATACTGGCTGAATGCAGGAATGTTAAGACATCGCGTGCAACGTGTCTGACTGCATATATGGAATGGTCTCCATGCACTGGAACGGCTGTTTTGGAAAAGAAACAGTCAAGAGCTATAAAAGGTATTCAAAGATAGTCTGAGATTTTGTTGGTGATTCTCTGACTGTTTCTCAGCAAAAATAAATGCATCTTGACCAAGCATTTATTTCTACCGGAAATTCCTAGGCACGGGCTGGACTATTTAAAGGATGCAATAGCCCTCTTCCTCTCACAAGAAAAACACTCCATTCTCAGAATCATGGGGTATGTTAAGGTTTGGGCAAGCTGCGCCTGGATCTGGTTTTGTGAAGGGTGCCTTTACAAATGTTTAGCTAAAAAGGGGGAGAGAAAATATAGTCCTAGGGTTGAGAATGTACCAGAAGAAAGCCAACTGTGGATGTGGCAGCAAACAGAAGTTGGCATCAGGCACAAAATCCACCAACTGGGTTTACCACTTGTGTCTTGTGATCTGAGTTAAGAAGACAGTTGTGCCTTGTGATCTGAGTTACATTGTCTATGTACTCAGCATTACATATTCTTCTGGAAGCTCTCCGGTTGAGGGGAAGGGTTCTGGTACAACTGAGTATTGTCTCCCTTCTTCCCCATGTACACCAACTTTGGTGTTTGTGGTGGTGGAGCCAATGACGGAGATGAAGAGCATTCCCAAATTGGGATGTTTTGTCCAGTGTATTGTTTATTTGTTTTAGCTAAAATTTGCCAAAGGGGGAGATTGTTGATTCCTTAGGATTGGCATTAATTTTAGAAAACAAATAATGTAATCATCTCTGTTGTTTTAATATGTTGGGTTGAAGAAATTCAACATCTGGACCAACATGTCATGTACGATGTCACGACATCAGGTCTGTGACATCGCACATGTGTAGGAAACTGAATTAATTAATTCAGTATATGTCATGGGATCAGCAAGGATATCTGGTGAATATCCTAACTCCCATGTGGAGGTCTTGAAGACTAAATCAGAATATATATAGGCTCTAAACATGGAGATATATATGGAGAGAGTTTAGGAACTTGAAGACCTTGTTTGTAGCAGAATTTTTCTGCTGAAGTTGCAACAGCAAGGAACAAGTCTGCTGCAACTTTCTGAAGGCCCAAATCCAGTTGGGTGATTAGGTTATAAATAGCTGATTGTAATCTAGTTTTTGTAAGCCTCTTAGAATGAATTTTTAAGGGTGTGTGTAAGGTAAACCTCCCAATCTGTGGGAAGGTTACCATGTGTCTCTCAGTGGTAAACCTGAGAGTGTTTGTCACTCAAAGCCTGTAGGCAAGAGTGATTATGTTCTTGAATGAAGCTGTGAAGCAAGTTCAAGGTGTTTGCACATTACATTGTATTTGTAGTGATAGGAATGGAAACTGGAGGTTTCTATCTAGGAGTTCCTAGGTATAGATTGCATTGGGTAGGGATTAAGTGATGAGTTGTAAACGGGGGAGTTTAACTCTGAATTGATACTACTAATAGTGGATCTTCTTCCTGGCTTGGTAGCCCCCAGATGTAGGTCATGTTGGACTGAACTGGGTTAACAATTTCCTGTGTTTGTTTACCTACTGCATGTTATAATCATGTCTGCCATAATTCAGGTTGTGTTACAGTCTGCCAATCAAATTAATAACAAACCTGATACATAGCCTTCTGTTGGAATGTCAATCAGAATGTTTTGACATTCATCAACAACAGCACATACTGTTTATTAAGCTGATGAATTCAGTTCAGTATGTAGTGAAGTCTGGTTTTAAAAAGCATATCAGACCTGGCCAACAGAGCAGTGTGAAACTGTCAAACTGGATGTCTTGACAGTTCTTCCAGTAAGCTGATACGGAAGTAGAGACTGGTTGGTCTTTTACAGTACAGCAAATTTAGCAGTCTGTGTTCAAGAACTAAACAGACTGAGCATATGGTTCTGGGCTTGGATGTCAGACGGAATGTTGTGACATTCATTCCTGACAGCATATGCTATATTGTTGGATGGTTAGTTTTTCTGTTTCAGGATTTTTCTCAGGCTATTCTTCAGGAATCCACCAGCTGATCTAAAATCTAGGAAACTAACAACTAAGCTGCAATTAATGAACCTAACAAATAATCTATTTGTTAGCTCCTTAATAAGTGGAGATTAGTTTAACTTGTTACAACCTTAATCTAGGAAATACAAGTACAAGACCAACAAACTGGAACAAAGTAACAGATGATGTCCAAAACAGGATTGAGACATCGTGCTGACAACTGTGTAGGAAAACAACAGTAGTGAATGTTATGGTGCACATAACTAAGTGTTCCTCCTTTCTAGGATGACATAGAAGGAGAGGTCGTGACACTGTGATAAGGTGCTCATTAGTACAGAGTGTAATAACTGTCTTGCTGTAATAAGTACAATGTTAGATCAGATGTCATGACTTGGAGTAGAACATCTGAATACTGACTACGCCAGAATTTCAAAGAAGATGATGATGCTTCGCTCATTCTGGGTCGACCGTTCATGAAAACCGCGCGCATGATGATAGACGTTGATGACGGTTTGATGAAGGTGAGAGTCCAAAATGAAGAAGTTACATTCGATCTATTCGAAGCAATGAAGCATTCAAAAGATAGAAGTGATAGCTTTCGCATCGATGTGATCGAAGAGGCAATTTTGGAGGTTTCTAAGCATATTCATGAGATATCTCCTATGGAGTTAGCTCTTGACGACTCATTTGAAGTTTTCACAGCTGAAGAAGAGAAAGCTCTTGATGAATGCTTAAGGGAACTTGATGGTTTAAACGAACTACAACTGTAGGAAGTTGAGGAGGAAGACTTGAAGAAGGAGGTTAATGACGAAAAAGCGCCCATTGAATTGAAAATGTTACCTTCTACTTTGAAGTATGTATTCCTAGATGAGACCGAAGCAAAGCCGGTCATCATAAGCAACCTTTTGTCAAATGATGAAGAAGCCCGTTTGATCAATGTGCTAAAAAAAATCAAGAAGCCATGGGTTGGACTCTTTCCGATCTCAAAAGAATTAGTCCTTCCTATTGCATGCACAAGATCTTAATGGAAGAGGATTTTAAGCCGGTAGCTCAACCACAATGCCGCTTAAGTCCTATTATGAAGGAGGTTGCTAGAAAGGAAGTTGTCAAGTTGTTGGATGCGGGAATGATTTACCCGATTTCGGATAGTCCATGGGTTAGTCCTGTGCATGTGGTTCCGAAGAAAGGTGGAATTACCGTGATCCGAAATGACAAGGATGAGTTGATCCCTACTAAAGTTGCAACGGGGTGGCGAATGTGTATTGATTATAGGCGGTTGAATACCGCAACTTGAAAAGATCATTTTCCACTCCCGTTCATGGATCAAATGCTCGAAAGACTCTCGGGGCAACAATACTATTGTTTCTTGGATGGCTATTCCGGGTATAACCAAATTGCGGTTGACCCGGCCGATCATGAAAAGACGGCTTTCACATGTCTGTTTGGAGTTTTCGCATACCGAAAAATGCCCTTTGGGTTGTGCAATGCACCGGCGACTTTCCAAAGATGTGTGCAAGCCATTTTTGTCGACCTTATTGAGAAAACAATGGAAGTCTTCATGGATGACTTCTCGGTATTTGGTGGTTCCTTTAGTCTATGCTTGGCAAACTTGAAAACGGTGCTTGAAAGATGTGTGAAGACCAATCTTGTGCTTAATTGGGAGAAGTGCCACTTCATGGTGACCGAGGGGATAGTGCTTGGCCATAAAGTCTCTTCAAGAGGGCTTGAAGTTGATCGTGCTAAGGTTGAAGTGATTGAAAAGTTACCTCCTCCGGTGAATGTGAAGGGAATCCGAAGCTTTTTTGGGCACGCCGGGTTCTATCGGCGCTTTATCAAAGACTTCTCAAAGGTAGCTAAGCCTTTGAGTAATTTGCTAGCTAAGGACCAGGTATTTCTCTTAATCGATGAATGTTTGCAAGCTTTTGAAACTTTGAAAGAAAAATTGGTTACCGCTCCAATTATAGTCGCTCCAAATTGGAATTTAAATTTTGAGCTAATGTGTGATGCGAGCGACTATGCAATCGGAGCGGTATTAGGCCAAAGAAAAGAGAAAAAATTTCATGCGATACATTATGCAAGTAAAGTTCTTAATGAGGCTCAAATTAACTATGCCACCACTGAAAAAGAATTACTTGCGATAGTGTATGCGCTTGAAAAGTTTAGGTCTTATCTTATAGGGTCTAAAGTCGTAGTGTATACCGACCACTCGGCGATTAAATATTTGCTCACAAACCGGATTCGAAGCAAAGGCTCATCCATTGGATCCTCTTGTTGCAAGAATTTGATGTTGAAATCAAAGACAAGAAAGGATCGGAAAATTTGGTGGCGGATCATTTATCTCGCTTAGTTAATGTGGAGGTTACAGCTTCAGAGAAGGAAATCCGGGAAGAGTTTCCTGATGAAAAACTTTTCAAAATTCAAGTTAGGCCGTGGTTTGCAGACTTTGCGAACCACAAGGCTAGTGGTTTTGTGCCTCCCGACCTAACTTCGAACCAAAAAAGGAAGTTTCTTTCGGATGCCAAGTATTACGTATGGGATGACCCGTACTTGTTTAAGTTGGGTAGTGATAACCTTTTAAGGAGATACGTTACTGGCGATGAAGCACAGAGCATCCTTTGGCATTGTCACAACTCGCCTTACGGAGGACACTATAATGGGGTGAGAACGGCCACTAAAATCCTTCAGTCAGGATTTTATTGGCCCACTATTTTCAAAGGCGCACATACCCATGCGCAAAGTTGTGATAGTTTCCAGAGAAGCGGTGGGATTGGTAAGAGAGACGAAATACCTCTCCAAAACATCCAAGAGGTCGAAGTATTTGATTGTTGGGGCATCGATTTTGTAGGACCATTCCCACCCTCTTATGGTAACGAGTATATGCTTGTCGCAGTTGATTACATTTCTAAGTGGGTTGAGGCGATTGCCTCACCTCGGGCGGATGCGAAAACGGTAATAATTTTTTTGAAGAAAAACATATTTTCCCGTTTCGGAACCCCCTGAGTGTTGATAAGTGACGGAGGGTCACACTTTTGTAATGCACCGTTGGAAAGCATTTTAAAACATTACGGTGTATCACACAGAGTGGCAGCTCCGTATCACCCACAGGCTAATGGGCAAGCCGAGGTCTCTAATCGTGAGATTAAGAGAATTCTCGAAAAAACTGTGTCAAATTCGAAAAAAGAGTGGTCACAAAAATTGGATGAAGCGTTATGGGCATACCGTACCGCCTTTAAAGCGCCAATTGGGCTCACTCCTTTTCAATTGGTGTTTGGTAAAACTTGCCATTTGCCGGTCGAATTGGAGCACAAAGCCTTGTGGGCTCTGAAATTTTTAAATTTTGAAAAGGATTTGGCAGGTGAGAAAAGGAAGGTGCAACTGCTTGAGTTGGAAGAGATGCGCAATGCCGCATATCACTCAAGTTGGTTGTACAAAGAGAAGGTAAAAAAATATCATGACAAAAAGCTTCGAAAGAAAGAATTTGTGCCCGAACAGTTGGTCCTATTGTTCAATTCCAGGTTGAAGTTATTCCCCGGAAAGTTGAAATCAAAATGGTCTGGGTCATTTCGGGTCAAAGAAGTGAAGGAGTACGGAGCTATTGTCATTGAGGACATGGAAAAGAAGGAGAGTTGGACCGTTAATGGCCAACGTTTGAAGGTTTATCTCGGCGGTCATGTGGATCGCGAGAGCTGTGCTATTTCGTTGGATGCTCCTCTGTGAGCATCGCACCGTCGAGCTTATCCGACGTTAAACAAGCGCTTGTTGGGAGGCACCCCAACATTGTAAGTATTTACAGTTTTTCTGTGGTGTCGTATTGGGATTCCAATTGTTAAACCTTGCTGAATGTACCAGGAATGCTATTTTTGAAAAAGCAAATGTTGTCATGCTCGCTAGATGCTCGCTAGGCGAAGCAGTAGCGAGCGGATTCGCTAGCTGCTCGCTAGGCGAAGCAGCAGCGAGCGCTGCGTGGCAGCACTCACTTAATTATCAGCAGGCCACTCTTTTGGGCCCAAATGCACTTTTCTTTTTACAACTCTGAACTGAAGCACTAACACAACTCTCACAAACACTCTGTCACTTTTCATCTCATTCACAAACAACTCTCACAAACACTCAAACCCTAAACTGAAGCATTGCAAACTTCACTGCACTTCAAATCCAATCAATCTCTTTCACTAAGGTTTGCCCTAATTCCATTTCTTTATGTTTGAACTTTGTAAATTTCTGATTTGCATGTCATTTAGGGTGAATTTGGGGGAATGGGGTATATTAGGTTTTGCATGTGGGTGTAGATTTGCATGTACATTATAACGATGCTTTTCTTGATAGATCATTGTGTTCTGAAATAGATACCATGAGAACTTGGGTTTTGCCAAAATTTCACTGTAAACATTGTAGAACCCAAAAACCCGTAAGATTCGCTAGCAACTCGCTAGGCGAATCAGTGGCGAGCTTTCGCTGCCACTTCGCTAGGCGAACCTGTAGCGAAGCTTCGCTAGGTTCTCGCTAGGCGAAGCAGCAGCGACCATAACAGTAGTTGGAATTCTGGTTTTGCTTTCTAATCTGTTTTGTGTTTGTGTTGTTTCCTCTCTATGTCTGTGCAGATGGAATCCAGATCCGGAGCTTTAAAAAAGAGAAAGGGCGGGAACACTTCTCGTACCGTACCAATACAATTCGACACCGACAAGTTTGTCGGGCCAAAGCAAGCCACAAGATATATTGCTTTGGAAAAGCGAAAGATTTTGCCGGAAAAGAGATTTTTAATCAACCCTGAAGGCACGAACCGAACATTCGCCGGGTTGATTAACAACAAAAAATGGGACCGGTTAATTTCCCCTCTGGAGCATTACGATATCGCAACAGTGCGTGAGTTCTATGCGAACGCACTGCCGAACGATGACGAGCCATTCACATGGACGTCTAGAGTGTCCGGCCGTCCTGTTGCGTTCGATAGGGATGCAATTAACCGTGTCCTGGGTGAACCGCTCCATCTGGGAGCCGAGGAGAGAGACACCTACCACCAAGATTTAAGGCTTCACCGGGATACTTATGCGATCTCTGCTGCCCTGCTTCTGAGAGGGAAATCAGTTGAGCTGAACCCATCTGGGGTTCCCATGAGATACCATAGGGAGGACATGACTCCCTTGGCTCAACTGATTCTTTTGTTGGTTCTTACAAACATTGCACCCAAGTCTCATACTTCTACCGTGCCGATCCCAGTGGCACACTTGGTACACTGCATCCTCACGAACGTCCAGATTGATGTGGCGAGGATTATTGCTTTTGAGCTGAAGTCCGTGATTGAAAGCGGGCTAAAGTCGGGGGCACGAGTGAATTGTCCCCTGGCTTTCCCTTGCCTAATCATGGCTTTGTGCCTGCAAGCGAGGGTGAGGTTACCCTCTAGGGGTCAAGTAAGGATCCCGCCACCCATTGATGACCGGTACGTGGCCAAGTATTGCAAACCGAAGAATGTAAGAAGTAGTTCAGTTGCTGAGGTTACCGGGGCTTCTGATGGTCCTGGTACTTCTACCATAGGATCTGATCCTTTCCAGCAGGTGTCGCATCCGCGAAAAACAACCGGCGGGCTAAAACAAAACAACACAGAGCCGCCACCGTGCGTTATTTATCCCAAAAGAGGGAAAGGAAACGCTCGAAGTAAACCTGGGAAAAGCATGGTCTCGCGACCAAAGAGAACGGGATCGGGAGTCGGTTACGCGAGGGGAAGGTATTAGCACCCCTCACGTCCGTCGTACTCGACGGGATCCACGCTCAAAAGATAGAACAAGGTTGCTAAAACAAACATCACACACACACACTGAAGACAACACAGGTGGGGAAAAAGGGGAGAGCTCGATAAGATATCGCGTCCTATGCCTACGTATCTCGTCTGGAACGAGAATCAGAGCCATCGTAGTTCGGCCCACGCACGCCGAAACAAACACACGCACAAAAAGGCAAATATGGAACCCGAACGCCAATAGCTGGACTTACATTAGCTTCCAAACCAAACAAACCCACACTGGAAACCAGATGCCACTTGATGGACTTATACCGGACTCCAAGCACACAACAAGAGGATACGGAATGCCAATTGCTGGGCTTACATCCATCTCCTACACACACAAGAAGAAACAAGCAACAAGTTACTAAGGAGTCGGGAACTCGAGCCTAGCAACTGTCAAGCAAACACACACAAAAAAAAGAAAGGGTTTGCCCGGAGAGATCTCGTGCGATCTCCTGCCTACGTACCTCATCTGGTATGAGGATCAGGGCGACGTAGTTCCCCTTAACAGGGGAGATACTTTCTCCTAACCAGAGACCGGGAAATGACAAACTAAAAGGGAGACTGACTCGAGCCTAATAGTTATCATGTATTCCACAATGGTCCTAGGTTGAGTTTTCTATCTACTTGCACAGGCTGCAACCTAATCCTAACCAGGCAAAGCAAAGCATGCAAGCACAATCAAAACAAAGCAAACATTCACAGGTAGCACACACTATATACAGACAGATGTGGCTCAATCAAGGGTTAGGCTGCAAAAGCAAGCCACTGTATCAGGGTGAGGTTAGCTCTTAACCCTGACATTGAGAGTCAGGGTGAAGCTGATGAAAGGTGAGTGAAGATTAGACTTCACAGCTCTTATCCCTGGCCAGGGAGAGCTTCAGACAATGAAGTGTGGGTTCAGAAAGTGGGAACCCTTCTACACTTATGACACTGACTCAACTGTACAACTGTACAAGGATCTTGGGTTTCTATCCTCAAGGCATCAACATGTAATGTGAGCCAAGGGATGACTCAACAGAAGAGCAGGAGATGGATTGCACATCTCTTGTGTCTGCCAATTGCCTTATTCAAGGACTTTTCCTGCTTGGGGACAAAGATAAACAAGCACAATCATTGCCTCTTAAGGAGGACTTCAGACAGGTGCCTGGCCAAGTAACAGGCCAGGTCTTCCAGACTACATGGAGAAAAGAAATTCTACCTCAATTGGTTAACACAACCAAGCAACAGCACAAGCAAGTTCAAAATGAACTAGAGCAACTAAGGTACCTGAAATCAATCTAGCATGATCAGTACACAGCTCAAACAGTTAAACAGACAAACTCAAAGTCAACAGTTAACTGTACACAAGCAATGCATCAAGCAAAGCATAAGCCAATGCTCAACACAAATGAATTAGAAACCACCTACAAAACAGAATTAATGTTAATCAACATCATTCAAATGAGCAACTCAAGCCAAGTGAATTAATTCCTCCATGCCATTTGCCTTTTGTCCTGAAAACATAACTCAACCATGAGAAGCAAACCCCTAGGACAAAGCCTAGGGTCCAATAGGGATCAAAAATTCAAAACAGAACATGAAAATTATCAAAAATAAAGTTCAATCAATTAAGAATCATGTCCAATTGGTCTCATGTTCATATCATCAACCATTATCATTTCATGAAGCAAATAGTGCAAAACATGTCATTTCAAAGCTCATTGGACCAAACAGAATGAATCAATTCAAACTCAATCCAAAACAATTCAATAAATCTCCAAAAAATTCACAGCTAAACAGAATTCATTACATGTCAATCACACCAAATTTCAAGCCAATTGGACAATTGGAAGCAAGTCAATTAAATTCATCAAGTCAAGTCATGCTCATACAAGTCCAAACAAAGCACAATTTCATGTATCAACTTCAAGCAAGCATAAAACAGTGTAGGAACATGATAAATGCACCAAACCAAAACCATGACAAACTTTAATGTGTCTATAATCACTCCACAAAATTTCAAGTCCATCCAATACATATTAAGAATTTCACAAAACATTTAAAAACATGACTCACAAAAGGTCCACATTTGGTCAAATAGAAAGGAAATTCTCAATCAAATTGGAAACACATCCAAAAATTCCAGAAAAATTCACATGTGAACCTAACATCCAGAAGTATCAACATGCAAAATTTCAGCTCATTTCAAGTTCATATGGCATGGTAACAAAAATCATGAAGTTGCACAAGAAATGGTGTGACACAAATTGTCACACCTCTAATGATTAGGTCATATCTCACAATCCAGGAACTCAAAAATCACAAACTCAAAGCCAAAATGTCCATTAAGGTCTCTAGAATAAGCATGCAAAATTTCAGGAATTTCCAATTAAGCATCATCATTTCATGATCAAAACACCAAGCAATGTGCAACAAATGACACATCCAAACAAACCCTAGGCCATTCCAAAATTTACACGTTCACAATTTTATTAAAAATTTTCAAAAAAAAAGTAGAGATCACAAGGATCATTCCACAAAAAATCTCACATTATTTGGACAAAAATTGAATGAGATATGGATTTTCTAATGTTGAGAAAAAATAAAAAAATGTGAAATGGAGGCATGTGAATCATGTAAGCATGTGAAAATAAATGGAAAAGGCAAATTGAGAAATTGCTGTAGCACGGGATCGAAGCCTGTACAGGCTTGAAAACTAACGCGCGAACACCAATAATCATGTACAGTAAGCAAATTTTGGATCTAGCTCAAGTTTCTAGAAAATTTTAAAGTGTTCTTCATGTTCTTCATACACTCATAGGCTCAAGAACAAATCTCCACCAAATTGGACAAACCATATATCAATGGAAAGGTCTTTCCAAGCACATCATGAATCTCAAATTATTTTGTCCTAATTCTTCCTAAATTAAGAGAATCGAAGCCAAACATAATCATGCATGAAAGTTCAAATCAACATAACTCTCTCATTTCTCAACCAAATTTAGTGAAACAAATTGCAGAATTCTCTACTAAGAAAGACCTATCCAAATCATCAATCAATTTCAAGAATCATTGAATTCGAAAAATCACCTTCAATTTGAAGACAGTTGTGAATTGCGTGTTTTAGGCTTTGAAATGTGAAAACAGAACTTCTATGATGCTTGTAGAAGTGAATGGAACAAAGATTGGATGTTGATTGTACACGAACTTGATGAAATCTCAAATTTCCATGGATGAACCTCACTTTAACAGTCCAAAATCCAGCTTGAATTCCAATGGTTCTTGCTCCAATTAGCTTCAATAATGATTGTAGATGATGAAACAATGAAGATCTAAGCAAGGTCTTTGAAGAAAATTGCAAAAAAGTGAAGATGAAAAGTTGAGAGAATTGTGCAATTTTGGATCTAGATCTGAAATTCTGTTATGATTATGGTGAAAACAGTTACAATTATCCTTTTATATGTGATGTTAATCATGATTCTAATCCTAATTAGTGCTAATGAAATGGATTAGTGAAAATGCATTTTCATGCTAAATGCCAATTTGGTCAATTCACCCACACATGTGCAATGCAATGTAACAGTGAAATTTTCTGGTTTGAGCAAGTTTCAAATGGCATTTGTGAGCTGTTGCAAAAGGAATGGAGTGAAAACAATGCTTATTTTGCAAAATGCACTTTTTCCCTCCCTTTTTCAAAATTGGTCCACTTGAAAAATGGACTTTTTGTGTGATGAGTTTTCATGAAATGTAATGATGGATCATGATAGCTCATGTCAAATGAATTTTTCTCAAAGAAACCTCACTCAATTTGGCCTTGTGAATCAAAAGTTATGCCACTTTGAAATTCAACTTTTTTGGACAATGATCAATCCATAACTTGCCAACCATAAATGAGAAATTCATGTTCTTGGACTTTTTGGAAAGGTGAGAGCAAGATCTACAACGTTCATGTTGGACAAAATTTCATTTGAAGCATTTTTGGACATGTAATTTTGTGGAGAAAAACTTTCCATTTTTGGCAGTTTTCAATTACAAGTCACTTTCTATTTTTGGAAAGTTTCCATCTGACTTTATTTTCTTCATTCTTGATGTTTGAAATGTCAAATGAAACTTATTTAGACATGAACGAAGTGTCTCTAACCCTCTCCCACCTCCAAATCCATGAATTCAGGCACAGTTGACCACAATTGACTTTTCTGACTGATAGATGAATTTCAGCTTGACTGATCCACTTGAGCCTCAAATCCCTGATGAAATGGCTCAATGATGTAACCCTAGCTTCCATAAGCTCAAAATAATCATATGATGATCCCCATATCCATTGAAAACCTCATCTCCTTGCTAAGCCCTGATTGGCCCAATGCAGATGATTAGGGTTGACCAGAGGTCAAAACCCTAATCTCAAGGTATCTGATCAAGCATGATGAATCTCTTGGTGATGATAAAACCATGATGATGATGATGTATCATTTCAACCAAGATAAAGCTCAACCCTCCTTGAGGAACCATGAAACCCTAATTTGAATCACACATCCTCAGATGGTTAGTGATCAATTCAATTAAACCTTCAACTTGCATCTCAACCTCTTTATCTTCTGACCAAGATTTTGGAGAATGGCTTGCTTGTTGCCACATGATATGCAAATATGCAATGCCTAATGACCTAAGAAATGCAATGCAATATGTTAAGCTAATCCCAAGAGAGGAGGGCAAATTTTGAGGTGTTACAGCAGGCTGTCTGCAACTACAACTGGGACTGGATGGCGGCAACTCAGCGCGCCATGCTCGATATGCACGATACTATGCAGCTGTTACAGCTGCAGATGCGCGACCCCTCCGGAGAGCATTCTATGATGACACGTGAGCAGTTTCTGCAGCACGCGAGCTAGCCTGTGGACAGGCCTGTGTTTGGAGAGGGGGCGAGTGCTGGTGCTGGTTCTTCTGGTGCTGCTGCTGATGGAGATGATGATGATGATGATGATGATGATGAGGCTACCGGTTCTGAAGCCGGTACTGATGAGGGTTATGAGTCCGTGGAGGGCTAAGTTATTTTATTTTTCATATTATGTTTTATTTCTATTGTATTTTCAGACTTGTGTATTTTGATGTTGGTTATGTACTTTTGGGGTGTTTTGTCCCCCATGAACAATTTTAATTTTTGAAGTAATGTATTATTTATGTTTTAAATTTCGTTTGTTTTAATAAATTTTTGGTTGGTTAAGTGTCAAACCTTCTAGATTGGTTGCTCCTCAAAGAAGTATCCAATGAAGGTGCATCCGAGCTTGGATGGCAATGATAAAAATAAACAAGTGAATAATGCTAAGGTACATGGTTACCTCCGGCTAGAATTTTAGAATGCATTAAGAACTTTACTCTTTTTTGTAATTGAATATTGTCTTTTTGCAACACAATTGAATGAATGTTTCATCTAGGACTTAAAACCACAAATTATGAGGAAACCTCCATTGTACACTTAAATGCTGGATTCTAATAAGCCTTGTTGATTCATTTGATTCATGCTTTGTCTTTTATTATTGTGAATATGTGGAAGCAATTAGAAATGATCAAGGCACTTGTTTTCTATCGAGCACAACCAGTTCCAAATACAACTTACCTGTGAGCAGAGAGAGTATTCGTTAACCCCTTTGAGCTTAAACAGTTGAATCTCAGCTTGAAATAAAGCGAGATTTCAAAAATCTTTTTTTACAACCCGGAAAATTTTGATAATTGTTCTTTTGCCGTAAAAAGTCAAGAGCATTCACTTAGGGTGAGTAAGAAATAAGTTGGGGAGAACGAAAATGAGAATCGGTAAGTGCCACAACTCTTGAAAAACCGAGCAAGCATAAAAAAATATATATATAAAATATAGAAAAGAGAAACATCTGTTTTGTAAATAATGTGAAAGAAAAGAAAAAATAGAGAAAATGAAAATGAATGCTTGCTTGGAAGAAAAATAGTGAAAAACAAAAATTGAGTGGTGAAATAAGAGTTGTGAAGGTTTCAAATGAGAAATAAATGGAACGAAGTTGAGATGTGTGAATAATGTACAGTGAATGTCTCTTTTGCATCGGCAATTTCGTTTTCAATGGCCTTAAAAATGACCCTTGTTTGTTAACCTAACCAAGCTTCAACCGAAAAGTCCTTAGTGATCTTCGTGCTTCCACATTACCATTTATAATTGTTAGACATTGTATGAATTGAATTGATTTCTTCATTACTGTTGGAGAGTGAGATTATTCCCGCGGTTGCAAACGCGTAATTTCTTCAATCCTTATTCGAAGAGGAGAGATAGGATGATTCATTCAAGATAATATTGTTGTGGATAGATACATATTTCGCATTGCTACTAAGTTTAGTTCTTGTGTATTATTTTATTCTAACCGTTGGAAATTTGTATCTGCTGATTCGCTTGTGTTTGAGTCGTTTTATCCGATTTCGGAGAAACCTTTTTCTTAATGCAAATCCTCTTGTCCTTCAAGAGGCATACTTTGCTTGAGGACAAGCAAGAATCTAGTTGGGGAGAGTTGTTAGATACCCAAAAGTGCTTATTTGAGCTATCAAATATGGGCATCTTTCACTCCATTTCCTTGCTAAAGTGTTCGAAACCACCTTTGTTTTTTATGAATTGCAATACAATGATACACGATCTTGGTACCTTTGATTTGTGTGTTATTGTGCAGGAATTAGGCATGAAATAATAGAAAATGAAGGCACAAGAAAATGGCAAGGGACCAAGAAAAATAATGCATTCATCAGCTTGCTCGCTAGGCGAGGGCTGTGGCGAAGAGCTCGCTAGGCGAGCGCCCAGCGAGTACCCAGCGAAGAGCTCCAGTATTTTACAGTAGCAAACATCAACAAACTCGCTAGGCGAGCTGCCAGCGAAGGGTGTAACGAACACGTCCAGACTTGGCCAAAAGCGTAGCCAGCACTCACTCGCTAGGCGAGCCATTAGCGATCTCCCAGGGAGCAATTACAGTAGCAAAACCTCCTAAGCTCGCTGGAGCGAAAGGTGAAGCATGGGCTTCGCCTAGCGAAGGTTTTGTTCGCCTAGCGAACATGCCAATCTGGCAAAGGTCATTTCTTTGGGCGCAGGTGCCACAGGTGCCTCATTTTGGGGCTCGCTAGGCGAGTCATTCTGCTCGCCTAGCGAGCATGACAGCTCAGTAGCAGCTCTATAAGTAGCAAGGGCTACTTTTTGGAGCCATACTTTTACACCTCCATACTTTTGTACTTTTTAGATATTTTCCAGCATTGCTCTAGAGATCTTTTGTGACCTAGAAATCATTTCTCTTCATCTCTTAACAATCTTTCATAAAAAGAAGGTGGATTCCCATCCAATCTCGATTATTCGACTCGGATGTTGATCAACCTTCTTCCGAAACTTGTTGACCAAGCTACCATGAAAATGAGTAGCTAAGTTCTTCATTTTGTCAAGGTTAGATGTAGATGATCATTAGCTTTGTGTGTAAATGGGATGATCTTCATTTGTAAACTCTTTAATGGTGAATATATGGTGAAAACTTTGTTCTTATTGAAAACTCTTTGTGTTGGTTTATGATCGAGAGATGTTTACCAACTCTTTACCTAGGTTTTCATCCAATCTTGTTTGTTAGCTAGAGATAGTAATGAATGATTTTGTTCACCATAAGGTTGAACCAAAAAGTTGTCATTTTGATAGATTGTGTTAGAGATAAACAATGGATCAAAATGGGAAAACTCACAATGTGTGTTAGAGATAAACACATTGGGAGGACTTTGTGAAATAGTTTATCAACTAAAGGAGTTTATAAGTTTTGCTGATCGAACATATACATGCAAAGTGATTGTCGAACCCTAACTTTGGCAATATTTCTCAAATATTAAAACTAAATCTTTTACCGCATTTTATCACACTTTTATGCAAGATACTGTGACTAAAACCAAAAACCATTGTTACCTTAAGCTAAGAGTTAAAACAACTGTCGAAAGGCGGTGATATCTCACAATCCCTGTGGAGACGATAACAAAAACCCGACACTTAAAATTACACTCAACAAAGAACTGTATGAAAGGTTTTAAATAATCGTTTGCATCGTGTTCTCTTTAAGACTCTCACGATTTTGGTCAGTAATGTGTTCTCTTTGAAGCTCTTGTGATTTTGGTCTGTACGAATTGTAAATATGTAGATGCACTATTTTCTTTGTTTTGAATGACTTATAAGTTTTTAGATTTGTGTCTTAATAGTTTTTTTTACATATCTTATATCTTATACCTGTTGCTATAGATTTGTGTATTAAGGGTTCATGTATTGGTTACATTTGTTGAAGCTTATGAGAAACAAATTGATCTTGTTTGAATATGACAATTACTAAGTTTGTTGAATAGAAGATGGACAATGAGAGTAGATTTAAGGGGAAGAAGTCAAGACCAAAGTTTGTCTCAGTCTCCGAATTCCATTGAGTGCCAAAACATTGTTGGTGTTTATTCCGAAAAGAGAAAGACATCGATGGTGATGACTCTGGTATAAAAAGATTTAAGCCGGGAACTTTTATTCGATTGGGCTACTGATTTATTTAGAAATTTTCACAACATTTTTCTACCCCGCTAACAACACTATTCTTCGTTACAAACCTTATTATAAGGAGCATGTTGCTTTTAAATAAGGGTAATGCTAATCAGGATTCTCTTGGCCCAAGTTATATATATATATATATATATATATATATATATATATATATATATATATATATATATATATATATATATATATATATATATATATATATATATATATATATATATATATATATATATATAATTAAAAAATTTAATTAATTTTTTCAATACAAATTTTTTATAAATGAATTTCTTAATTTGTGTCCGCATAAGGTAGGAGCAAAAGTGGTTTGAAAATCTTAATACATGACAAAAAAGAATACATCATATTCGACCACTACAAATAGTTGTTAAACTTTGTTAGTTAGGATACTTGATTGATATCAAATGAATATCGTTGATCATTGGTATGAAAATCAAATGGTTTGATTTTATAAAATATTTTAGTTTATGCTTCATAGTACATTTTGCATATTCGAAAAAATACTATACAATTTAACATATTTCTTCGTGCTGTTGTAGGATGGAAAAAGATGTTATGAACTTTAGTATTGTTTCAATGATGATGTTCAATGTTTTACAGTTTAATTTAAGAGATAGTATTGGATAAGTTGACATGTTATCTTTTGAGTTTTATAATAATTACGTACTATTATATGTTTTATTTATGTTACTTTTCTTTTTATAAATGAATCACAATTGTAAGATTATATTAGTGTATGTTTGTAGTTCTCTATGTATTAACGGTCTTAAAATATAAATTCAAAGTTCGGGTTTGTTACAAGTATGTATAAAACGGTGTGCAAATAACCACTCCCTAGAAAAATTCCATACCATTGGGCCACAATCCACACGAGCAAGCCCAAATTATCATCCGTAACAAAAAAAAGCTCCTATCGCATTAAAAAAAAGCGATTCTTCTTCGTCGATACGAAGAGAAGCATGCATTCTCTGTTTTTCCACAGCGCAAACTCTGTCAACTTAACTTCTTCACTTCTTTTCCCAAATAATCACAAACTCTGCTCAAAACCCCGTTTCCAATCCTCCATCAAAATCAATACACCAATACCCAAACACGTCCCTAACAAAAAGGTTATAATCCTCTGGGACCTCGACAACAAACCTCCACGTGGACCTCCATATGATGCCGCACTCTCTCTCAAAACCCTCGCTGAACGCTTCGGCGACGTCGTTTCAATCTCCGCTTAC
The DNA here is from genome assembly GCF_024323335.1 of Lathyrus oleraceus. NCBI lineage: Eukaryota > Viridiplantae > Streptophyta > Magnoliopsida > Fabales > Fabaceae > Lathyrus > Lathyrus oleraceus. The sequence goes on along the minus strand of NC_066585.1, from coordinate 175,509,604 downwards.
ACAAAACGACACTCCTTCTTCAATCTCCCTCAATGGAATACCAACCAAAACCCTAACCCTAATTCGATTCCCTGTCGTGTCTGCGGTCACGAATGTAAATCAATTTTCGATCTCAAAATTCATTTCAAGAGAGTTCATCTGTACCAGCGTAAGAAGTTAAGGGAAAATTGAAATCCATTAAGTTGAACCGGTCGAAGGTCTGGTTCGTTCGGAGAATCCATACTTATAATGAAGCTGCGGGGAATGTTGTTGCACCTAGGGTTGGATTTGGTTTGGGTTCGGAGTTGCGGCGCGCAGGGGTTTTCGTTAAAGTTGAGAAGGTCGGTGAGAAAGGGAATGCGGTGGAATTGTGGTTGAAGAGGGAGATGATGAGTGGAGAGGTTGGTTGGTTGGTTTTGGTTTCGGATGATCGGGAATTTGCGGAGATGTTGAGGAAGGTTAGGGAAGTGAATTTGAAGACTGTTGTTGTTGGAGATTATTGGGATAGGGATTTGGGGAAGAATGCTGATTTGTGGCTTCCTTGGAATGTTGTTGAGAATGGAAAGCTTAAGGAAATGGGTTTAATGGGAAAAACAAAGGGTTTGGATGATGAACTGGAAGGAGATCAGGATTTGGACTATGGTGAATATGTAACAGAGGAAGAACTGTATGAAAGGTTTTAAATAATTGTCTGCATCGTGTTCTCTTTAAGACTCTCACGATTTTGGTCAGTAATGTGTTCTCTTTGAAGCTCTTGCGATTTTGGTCTGTACGAATTGTAAATATGTAGATGCACTATTTTCTTTGTTTTGAATGACTTATAAGTTTTTAGATTTGTGTCTTAATAGTTTTTTTTTACATATCTTATATCTTATACCTGTTGCTATAGATTTGTGTATTAAGGGTTCATGTATTGGTTACATTTGTTGAAGCTTATGAGAAACAAATTGATCTTGTTTGAATATGACAATCACTAAGTTTGTTGAATTGAAGATGGACAATGAGAGTAGATTTAAAGGGAAGAAGTCAAGACCAAAGTTTGTCTCAGTCTCCGAATTCCATTAAGTGCCAAAACATTGTTGGTGTTGATTCCGAAAAGAGAAAGACATCGATGGTGATGACTCTGGTATAAAAAGATTTAAGCCGGGAACTTTTATTCGATTGGGCTACTGATTTATTTAGAAATTTTCACAACATTTTTCTTCCCCGCTAACAATACTATTCTTCGTTACAAACCTTATTATAAGGAGCATGTTGCTTTTAAATAAGGGTAATGCTAATCAGGATTCTCTTGGCCCAAGTTATATATATATAATTAAAAAATTTAATTAATTTTTTCAATACAAAATTTTTATAAATGAATTTCTTAATTTGTGTCCGCATAAGGTAGGAGCAAAAGTGGTTTGGAAATCTTAATACATGACAAAAAAGAATACATCATATTCGACTACTACAAATAGTTGTTAAACTTTGTTAGTTAGGATACTTGATTGATATCAAATGAATATCGTTGATCATTGGTATGAAATTCAAATGGTTTGATTTTACAAAATATTTTAGTTTATGCTTCATAGTACATTTTGCATATTCGAAAAAATACTATACAATTTAACCTATTTCTTCGTGCTGTTGTAGGATGGAAAAAGATGTTATGAACTTTTGTATTGTTTCACTGATGATGTTCAATGTTTTACAGTTTAATTTAAGAGATACTATTGGATAAGTTGACATGTTATCTTTTGAGTTTTATAATAATTACGTACTATTATATGTTTTATTTATGTTACTTTTCTTTTTATAAATGAATCACAATTGTAAGATTAAATTAGTGTATGTTTGTAGTTCTCTATGTATTAACGGTCTTAAAATATAAATTCAAAGTTCGGGTTTGTTACTAGTATGTATAAAACGGTGTGCAAATAACCACTCCCTAGAAAAATTCCACACCATTGGGCCACAATCCACACGAGCAAGCCCAAATTATCATCCGTAACAAAAAAAGAAGAAGCTCATATCGCATTAAAAAAAAGTGACTCTTCTTCGTCGATACGAAGAGAAGCATGCATTCTCTGTTTTTCCACAGTGCAAACTCTGTCAACTTAACTTCTTCACTTCTTTTCCCAAATAATCACAAACTCTGCTCAAAACCCCGTTTCCAATCCTCCATCAAAATCAATACACCAATCCCCAAACACGTCCCTAACAAAAAGGTTATAATCCTCTGGGACCTCGACAACAAACCTCCACGTGGACCTCCATACGACGCCGCACTCTCTCTCAAAACCCTCGCCGAACGCTTCGGCGACGTCGTTTCAATCTCCGCTTACTCAAAACGACACTCCTTCTTCAATCTCCCTCAATGGAATACCAACCAAAACCCTAACCCTAATTCGATTCCCTGTCGTGTCTACGGTCACGAATGTAAATCAATTTTCGATCTCAAAATTCATTTCAAGAGAGTTCATATGTACCAGCGTAAGAAGTTAAGGGAAAAATTGAAATCCATTAAGTTGAGCCGGTCGAAGGTCTGGTTCGTTTGGAGAATCCATACTTATAATGAAGCTGCGGGGAATGTTGTTGCACCTAGGGTTGAATTTGGTTTGGGTTCGGAGTTGCGGCGCGCAGGGTTTTCGTTAAAGTTGTGAAGGTCGGTGAGAAGGGGAATGCGGCGGAATTATGGTTGAAGAGGGAGATGATGAGTGGAGAGGTTGGTTGGTTGGTTTTGGTTTCGGATGATCGGGAATTTGCGAAGATGTTGAGGAAGGTTAGGAAAGTGAATTTGAAGACTGTTGTTGTTGGAGATTATTGGGATAGGGATTTGGGGAAGAATGTTGATTTGTGGCTTCCATGGAATGTTGTTGAGAATGGAAAGCTTGAGGGAATGAGTTTAATGGGAAAAACAGAAGGTTTGGATGATGAACTGGAAGGAGATCAGGATTTGGACTATGGTGAATATGTAACAGAGGAAGAACTGTATGAAAGGTTTTAAATAATTATCTGCATCGTGTTCTCTTTAAGACTCTCACGATTTTGGTCAGTAATGTGTTCTCTTTGAAGCTCTTGCGATTTTGGTCTGTACGAATTGTAAATATGTAGATGCACTATTTTCTTTGTTTTGAATGACTTATAAGTTTTTAGATTTGTGTCTTAATAGTTTTTTTTTACATATCTTATATCTTATACCTGTTGCTATAGATTTGTGTATTAAGGGTTCATGTATTGGTTACATTTGTTGAAGCTTATGAGAAACAAATTGATCTTGTTTGAATATGACAATCACTAAGTTTGTTGAATTGAAGATGGACAATGAGAGTAGATTTAATGGGAAGAAGTCAAGACCAAAGTTTGTCTCAGTCTCCGAATTCCATTGAGTGCCAAAACATTGTTGGTGTTGATTCCGAAAAGAGAAAGACATCGATGGTGATGACTCTGGTATAAAAAGATTTAAGTCGGGAACTTTTATTCGATTGGGCTACAGATTTATTTAGAAATTTTCACAACATTTTTCTACCCCGCTAACAATATTATTCTTCGTTACAAACCTTATTATAAGGAGCATGTTGCTTTTAAATAAGGGTAATGCTAATCAGGACTCTCTTGGCCCAAGTTATATATATATATATATATATATATATATATATATATATATATATATATATATATATATATATAATATATATATATATATATATATATATATATATATATATATATATAATTAAAAATTTTAATTAATGTTTTCAATACAAAATTTTTATAAATGAATTTCTTAATTTGTGTCCGCATAAGGTAGGAGCATAAGTGGTTTGAAAATCTTAATACATGACAAAAAAGAATACATCATATTCGACTACTACAAATAGTTGTTAAACTTTGTTAGTTAGGATACTTGATTGATATCAAATGAATATCGTTGATCATTGGTATGAAAATCAAATGGTTTGATTTTACAAAATATTTTAGTTTATGCTTCATAGTACATTTTGCATATTCGAAAAAATACTATACAATTTAACATATTTCTTCGTGCTGTTGTAGGATGGAAAAAGATGTTATGAACTTTAGTATTGTTTCAATGATGATGTTCAATGTTTTACAGTTTAATTTAAGAGATACTATTGGATAAGTTGACATGTTATCTTTTGAGTTTTATAATAATTACGTACTATTATATGCTTTATTTATGTTACTTTTCTTTTTATAAATGAATCACAATTGTAAGATTATATTAGTGTATGTTTGTAGTTCTCTATGTATTAACGGTCTTAAAATATAAATTCAAAGTTCGGGTTTGTTACAAGTATGTATAAAACGGTGTGCAAATAACCACTCCCTAGAAAAATTCCATACCATTGGGCCACAATCCACACGAGCAAGCCCATATTATCATCCGTAACAAAAAAAAAGCTCCTATCGCATTAAAAAAAAGCGATTCTTCTTCGTCGATACGAAGAGAAGCATGCATTCTCTGTTTTTCCACAGCGCAAACTCTGTCAACTTAACTTCTTCACTTCTTTTCCCAAATAATCACAAACTCTGCTCAAAACCCCGTTTCCAATCCTCCATCAAAATCAATACACCAATCCCCAAACACGTCCCTAACAAAAAGGTTATAATCCTCTGGGACCTCGACAACAAACCTCCACGTGGACCTCCATACGACGTCGCACTCTCTCTCAAAACCCTCGCCGAACGCTTTGGCGACGTCGTTTCAATCTCCGATTACACAAAACGACACTCCTTCTTCAATCTCCCTCAATGGAATACCAACCAAAACCCTAACCCTAATTCGATTCCCTGCCGTGTCTGTGGTCACGAATGTAAATCAACTTTCGATCTCAAAATTCATTTCAAGAGAGTTCATCTGTACCAGCGTAAGAAGTTAAGGGAAAAATTGAAATCCATTAAGTTGAGTCGTTCGAAGGTCTGGTTCGTTCGGAGAATCCATACTTATAATGAAGTTGCGGGGAATATTGTTGCACCTAGGGTTGGATTTGGTTTGGGTTCGGAGTTGCGGCGCGCAGGGGTTTTCGTTAAAGTTGTGAAGGTCGGTGAGAAGGGGAATGCGGCGGATTTGTGCTTGGAGAGGGAGATGATGAGCGGAGAGGTTGGTTGGTTTGTTATGGTTTCGGATGATCGGGAATTTGCAGAGATGTTGAGGAAGGTTAGGGAGGTCAATTTGAAGACTGTTGTTGTTGGAGATTATTGGGATAGGGATTTGGGGAAGAATGCTGATTTGTGGCTTCCTTGGAATGTTGTTGAGAATGGAAAGCTTGGGGGAATGGGTTTAATGGGAAGAACAGAGGGTTTGGATGATGAACTGGAAGGAGATCAGGATTTGGACTATGGTGAATATGTAATAGAGGAAGAACTATATGAAAGGTTTTAAATAATTGTCTGCATCGTGTTCTCTTTAAGACTCTCACGATTTTGGTCAGTAATGTGTTCTCTTTGAAGCTCTTGCGATTTTGGTCTGTACGAATTGTAAATATGTAGATGCACTATATTCTTTGTTTTGAATGACTTATAAGTATTTAGATTTGTGTCTTAATAGTTTTTTTTTACATATCTTATATCTTATACCTGTTGTTATAGATTTGTGTATTAAGGGTTCATGTATTGGTTACATTTGTTGAAGCTTATGAGAAACAAATTGATCTTGTTTGAATATGACAATCACTAAGTTTGTTGAATTGAAGATGGACAATGAGAGTAGATTTAAGGGGAAGAAGTCAAGACCAAAGTTTGTCTCAGTCTCCGAATTCCATTGAGTGCCAAAACATTGTTGGTGTTGATTCCGAAAAGAGAAAGACATCGATGGTGATGACTCTGGTATAAAAAGATTTAAGCCGGGAACTTTCATTCGATTGGGCTACTGATTTATTTAGAAATTTTCACAACATTTTCTACCCCGCTAACAATACTATTCTTCGTTACAAACCTTATTATAAGGAGCATGTTGCTTTTAAATAAGGGTAATGCTAATCAGGATTCTCTTGGCCCAAGTTATATATATATATATATATATATATATATATATATAATTAAAAATTTTAATTAATTTTTTCATTACAAATTTTTTATAAATGAATTTCTTAATTTGTGTCCACATAAGGTAGGAGCAAAAGTGGTTTGAAAATCTTAATACATGACAAAAAAGAATACATCATATTCGACTACTACAAATAGTTGTTAAACTTTGTTAGTTAGGATACTTGATTGATATCAAATGAATATCGTTGATCATTGGTATGAAAATCAAATGGTTTGATTTTACAAAATATTTTAGTTTATGTTTCATAGTACATTTTGCATATTCGAAAAAATACTATACAATTTAACATATTTCTTTGTGCTGTTGTAGGATGGAAAAAGATGTTATGAATTTTAGTATTGTTTCAATGATGATGTTCAATGTTTTACAGTTTAATTTAAGAGATACTATTGGATAAGTTGACATGTTATCTTTTGAGTTTTATAATAATTACGTACTATTATATGTTTTATTTATGTTACTTTTCTTTTTATAAATGAATCACAATTGTAAGATTATATTAGTGTATGTTTGTAGTTCTCTATGTATTAACGGTCTTAAAATATAAATTCAAAGTTCGGGTTTGTTACAAGTATGTATAAAACGGTGTGCAAATAGGAAAATTCCATACCATTGGGCCACAATCCACATGAGTGTCGCATCGCGCGAAAAACCGACGGGAAAAGAAAGAACAACAGAGCCGCCACCGTGCGTTATTTATCCCAAAAGAGGGAAAGGAAACGCTCAGAGTAAACCTAGGAAAGAACATGGTCTCGCGACCAAAGAGTATGGGTTCGGGAGTCGGTTATGCGAAGGGAAGGTATTAGCACCCCTACGCATCCGTCGTACTCGACGGGATCCACGCACAAAAGGAAGGAAAATGGTTGCTAAAACACTGCTCAAACACACACACGCACTGGCTGAAAGAGACACAAGAAAAACAGACAAGACTGACTCGGCAGGATGTCGCATCCTGGGCCTACTTAGTCTATCAGGCATAGACATCAGAGTCGAAGTAGTTCGGACTGGGGAGACGACACATGCTCGCTAGGATATCGCATCCTATGCATACGTATCTTCTCGGACGAGAGAAGAATCAGAGCATTCGTAGCTCGGCTGACACGCGCACAAACAAACACAGGCATAGGCAAACGTGGAGCCCGACTACCAATCACTGGACTTACATCAGCATCCGAACCAAAACGCACTCAAGAAGGCAAACGTGGAGCCTGAACGCCAATCACTGGACTTACATCAGCATCCGAACCAACAAACCCACACTGGAACCCAAATGCCACTCGATGGACTTACATCAGCTTCTAAGCATACAACAACACAACAAGTTAATAGGGAGTCGGGGACTCGAGCCTATAACTGTCAAACACGCACTCAAACAGACAGACAACAGATTGCTAAGGAGTCAGGCACTCGAGCCTAGCAACTGTCAGACAACTCACACAAAAAAGAAAAGGGCGCCCGGAGAGATCAGCTCAATCTCCTGCCTACATACTTCATCTGGTATGAAGATCAGGGCGATGTAGTTCCCCTACGGAGGGATAAAGGACTAGCCTAATCAGATAACAGAGGGAGACACAACTAGGGAGACTACGACTCGAGCCTAGATGTTATCATGCAAATCAACCCTAAGTTAAGGTTTCTAGCTAAATGGCACAAGGGCCAACCTATCCTAAGTATGGCTCACACAGGAAGCAAGCCACACACACTTAACTTGCCCAGGAAGCAAGCCAAGCAAAACCTAACTTGCACAGGAAGCAAGTCTAAACTGATCCTAACTTGCACAGGAAGCAAGTCAAAACAATCCTATCTTGCACAGGAAGCAAGTCAAACAAACCTAACTTGCACAGGAAGCAAGTCAAACAATCCTACAAGCACAGATAGCACACACTATACACAAACAAGTGGCTCAAACAAGGGTTAGGTTTTAGTCGAGGGGTCATGTCAACCTCAACAAACAAACCTCTGGAACTGGGTGAATATTGCTCTTAACCTTGCCATTGAGAGACTAAGGTGAAGCAGATGAAAGGATGAGTGAAGATAAGACTTCACAGCTCTTATCCCTGGCCTGGGAGAGCTCAAGACAAGAATGTGTGGGTTCAGAAAGTAGGAACCCTTCTACACATTAAGACTGACTCAACTGTACAATTGTACAAGATCTTGGGTTTTTATCTGTAATGCATCAACACAGTGGTGTGAGCAAAGCAGATGACACACTGAATAGTGGGGGATAGATTGCATATCCCTACCTTCCACCAATTGCCTCTTCACTTAGGAGGACTTTGACTCTATGCAAGGACAAAATTAAACAATCACAAACATTGCCTCTTAAGGAGGACTTCAGACAGTTGCCTGGCCAAGTAACAGGCCAGGTCTTCCAGACTACATGAAGTAAAAGAGACATACCTCAATGCAAATTGCTTATACAAGCAAAGCAAAGCAAAAAGTTCACAAGGAACTAAGCAACTAAAGCACCTGAAACAGTCAAGCAGATGTTAGTATGCAACCTCAAACAAAACAAACAGAAACAGACAACAACTGTCCATTAGAGGCACATGGATGTGCAAGGCACAAGGCTTAGGGCATGTGAGCCAAGCCACCTACAAAACAAAGAGGTTAGACAATGATACTTGAGTAAGCTCAATCAAAAGAATTGGTCTTAATGGCCATTTGATGGTCAACCTGAAAACACAAGCTCAAAGGTGAGTAACAAGACCACTAGGGCAAGCCTAGGGTCAAAAGTGAATGAGAAAGTTAAGACAGCAAAGGGCAAGCATCCCAAATCATGTTCAAACAATTAGGAAACACAAACAATTGGATTCACACTCATATCAATCATCATCATCATTTCATGAACCATTCAGGTCAAAACATGGCAAACAGAAGCTCATAGAAGTCAACAGCAAGACTTGCATCAAAAGCAATCTTAGACATTTCCAAAAATCACCAAATAAATCATGATCAAACCTAACACATAGAATGGTATACATGTCAAATTTCATCTCATTTGGACAAGTGGAAGACAGTCAATGAAAATCAGAAAGTCAAGGCAATTTTGAACATGCTTAAGGAAGTCAACCAAACATGCATCAACTTAGAAAAATCATAAGTCAAGAATGGTGTATGATAAATGAGTGGGATCAAAACCATGGCAAAGATGAGGATGTCTAGTTATCTCATGCAAAATTTCATGTCCATCCAATAGAGTATGAGAATTTCACAAATGAAATGGGAACATGTGTCACACAAAGTCAACATTTGTCTAGGCAGGGAAGAAAAATCTCAAACAAATGGAAAATTGTTCAAATAAATCCAAGAAAAATTCACAAGTCAACTAGACATACAAGAGTATGCTCATGCAAAATTTCAATCCATTTGGAGGTCAAGAAGCATGGTAATGAAAATCATGAAGTTGGACATCAATGGTGTGACACAAATTGTCACACCCTAATTCAAAAAATCATAACTCACAAACCACAAATGATAAATTCACAAACTCTACACCAAAATCACCATGAATGTGTCTAGTTTAAGCACAAAAAATTTGGGAGCCATTGGATACATTCTCATCATTTCACAATTGATTTGGCAAAGTGTACAAAATTTGGTCACATGTCACAAACCCTAAGGCCATTTAAAAACCATTCATCCAAAAATTCTGGAAAAATAATGATAAAAAAGTAGAGATCATGATGAACACAACACAAAAAATCCCATTCAATTTGGATCAAAAATGAGCAAGTTATGAATTTTGGAAGATTGATGAAATAATTGAAGAAATAAATTGGAATAAAATTGAAAGAATGGCATTTTTGTAAATAACCCTGTCACTTATCAAAACGACCGTGTTTTGGTCCAGAAAATGAAATATTTTCATTGGCTCTGGGGCGCGGGTACAGTAACACGTGAGACAAAGGAAAATCCTGGAAAATGCATTGGAAGGCTAGGGTTTCTGCTACAGGAAACAACACTCATCCCTCTCAAATTCGACCCAATCAATTCTTCTCCAAACAAAGCAATGGCATATACTAAAATGATCATCAAACAACAAGCAGTATGAATCCCACCATGGTTTTCATTAAATCGAGCTAGGCAATAAGAAATGATCAAGGACATATTCAAACATGAAGTTTAAGAATCAAAATTCTCACTCAATACAAGACCATTTCACACGATTCAAATATCAACAGAATCAGCATACAAGGAACTACAATAAGCATAGCATGGATTTTAGAATGGTGAAAATCGAATTTTACCAATTTTGAAGCAGAATGAGAAACAGTGTGGTTTTGGTCCTCTTAGCCTGAAACTGATGCTTTAGAAACTCCCCAATGATGAATGATGAAGGTTGTTTTGCTTGAGATGGCTTGTTTTGGCATCAATCTTGGACTGTCATGGATGAGTTTTTTGTGTTTTTGATGAATGATGAAGTTGGCCTTGAGTGAGTTTTTGTGTTTTTCTCTTGACCAAGTGACTGCTAGCAGTGTTTGGTAATGGTGAATGGATGGTCAAAGCAGTGCAAGGCTTAAGTCTTATGAAGTTTGGACAGGTTTGGAGAAATGCCAAAAGCTCAATGAAAGCAGTTTTGGGATTGGCTTTTCTTGATGGGCAAAAGCAAAGTCTTTTGGGAATGTGAAGTTGGTTGGGACTGTTTCATGTGACAGTACAAGGCCTGGCCATAGTGATGCTTGAGAGAATGTCCATTCCTTGTTATGTTGGTTTTGTGTTTGTTATGTTGGAAAATGCTGGAACAAAGTGCCTCAAACCAAGCCAACTTTTGTCCCCCTTCTGTTGGATATTGCTAGCAGGGTTTTGAAAATGCAAGTGGGAGGGTTTGAATGAGTGAGTGAGATTGGTTTTGAGTTTGACAGGTTTTTTGGAGTTTGGCCAAAGCAAGGTGAATGGTTGATCTTGGTTGGTCTGTTTTGTTTTTGACAGGATCCTTGGAATGCAAATAGCAGGGCCAGTTTTGAATGAGTGTTGTTATGCAGTGTGTTGGAACTGTGGAGTTTTTGGCAGAATTTTCAAATGCAAATAGCAGGTTGTGTTATGTTGGCAAAGTTTGGAAATGATGAAAAATAGAGATGAACCCAAACTGTCATGGTTGGCAAGGCAATGTTTGGAGTTGGACAGGAAAATGGGAATGCAGGGCAAGGCAAGGTTGGGTTTGGTGTTCTTATGTTGGACAGGGAATTTGAGATGCAAAGCCAATAGCTAGGTTAGTTTTTGAGAGAAGGTGTTGGTTTGTTGTGTTTGTACAGAAAAATAGCAAAATGAAGGCAAGGAGAAATCATGATTTTTCTGCTGCAGTGGCTTGTTCTTTTGTTATTTGATGACAGGAAAATGCAAATGGCAAGGTGGGATGCCTTTTTGAGAATGAATGAAGAGTGTTTGGTCTGTGGTCTTGTGCAGCCATTGTGCTTTTGACAGAGGAAATCCAATGCCAATAGCAGGGTTCCTTTTCTTTTTGATCTCAGCAGAATGAAAAATAAATGCCAATGTATCTTGTTTTCTTCATGGATGCTGTTGTCTTGTAATGTCTTGACAGCCTTAGTTTTGTTGTGTTGTATCTTGGATGCTTTTTGACAGCAAAAGAAATGCAAAGCAAGGGTTTTTTGTTGGAAAAATGAGTGAAGGTCCCCTTTGGTATGCTGCTTTGACAGTCCCCTTGAAATGCACAGCAGGGTGAGGTTTTGAGAGAGTCAGTGGTCTGCTGCTATGTGTGTGTCCAAACAGAAAATGATGGCCAAAAATTCTGCTATGTGTGAGTGGTACAAGGCAAGGTGGCAAGAGGTATGGTTGTTCTTGGCAGAAAATTAGGAATGCCAGTAGGAGAGATTCAACATGAGTGAGTTGTATGCCATGCTGCTGCTAATGCTCTTGTCCTTGACAGCAGAAAGGTGGATGAAAAATCTGCTATGGACAGTACAAATTATTGTTGGAAGTATGGTGAACACATGTACTTTTGCCCAATTTTTAGCAACTAAGCATGGCCTTCTATTGTTGTTGGGTTTAGGCTGCAAGATGAGGCTCTAATGACAGAAAAAATGTTGCATAATGCTGCTAGTACAAGGCATGGTTGTGGAAGCATGGACAAGTATGGTGAATTTGTACCTTTCTTACAATTCAAGCAACCAAGCAATGGCCTTATATACTGCATATTTTGACTTTGCAAACACATTCTAAATGACATTTATGAGCTGTTCCAATTGGCCAAATGTTGAAAAAATGTTTAAATCAAAAAGTCAACTCTTGGTCAAACTTACATTTAAATGAAAAAGGTCAAAATATGCCATTTTGACTGGTGAAGTTTTGGCACATGAAATTTATATTTTTGGAAAGAGGGGATCAAATGTGACTTGTAGGAAAAAACCCCACCAAAATTGGCCAAACGGTTTGGGAGATATGGCCCTCTGAAGTTCAAGATTTTCTGAAATCGATTCGATCATAACTTGCCAACCACACATGGGAATTGAGAGTTCTAGGACTTTTTGGAAATGGGAGAACAAGATCTTCAACTTTCATGTTGGGCAAAAATTCATTTGAGGCTTGTATCAAGATGTAAGTTTGAGGATCAAGACTTTCCATTTTTGGTAAGTTTCAGTTACAGGCCCAGTTTCCATTTTGGGAAGTTCATGATCTGGCTTCAAATTCTTCCATGATGGTGTTTGGCATGATACATGATGACTATTTGGACATGAATGAACTCTCACAACCCAATTCCAATCATCAAATCACTGATTAAATGGACAGTTGACCAACAGTTGACTTTTAGGGTTTCTGACTGATTATGCATTGACTGATGACTTCCAAACCCTAATTCTTTGAGGACTTGACTTCAAATGATGTCCCAAGTTGTATGAACTCTTGATTATTGACCATGGTGCCCAAATTCCACAAGAATGACCACCATCCACTGCTTTGACTGACAGTTGACTTTTTTAGGGTTTTTGACTGTCTGTGTATGAACTGATGATTTCCAAGTCTTCAACCCTTGACCAAAATACTTCAAATAGACCTCCAAGCCATGTGAACTTGTTGGACAAACCCCAAGGCCTTGGTTCAATGAGAAATTCCTTTGCTTGCTTGGTTGACTGATCAGGAGATTAGTTTGACCTAATTCTTGATTGCTTGCTCTTGAGGCAACTGAGGGACAATGCAAATGCTATGCAATGGATCATGATATGCCATGACCTAATATGAAAATGTATGCATAATGATAGGTGCAAATTTGAGGTGCTACAGCTGCCCCTATTCAATCAGCTGGGAACCCGAATGGATGAGAGCAACGGCTGTCAGACTTTCAGGGTAAACAGGGATTGAATACCAAGAACCGTAGAATTTGCACAATACAGGGATCCACCAATGGAAACGTCTACTGGGATTTGATATTTATTGCTGGGTATTTTGTTTTGTTTTTTTGGTTTTCAAAGGGTATGGCCACATCCAGACATCACAACGATGGGGAATGGGAACAAAAATCACAACTAGATGCCAACGGACAACTAGGAAAAACTCGACGTTTATCGGGACCAACGGAGAGGTAACCAAACATTAATGAATGAATGGAAGGGACACAACCATACGTCAACGGACGAAATGGGAAAAACTCAACGTTTACCAAGACCAACGGAGAGGTAACCAAACATTAATGAATGAATGGAAGGGATACAACCATACGTCAACGGACGAAATGGGAAAAACTCAACGTTTACCAAGACCAACGGAGAGGTAAATCCACATGGGGACAGGTACAACTAGACGTCATAGGACGAATAGGAAAAACTCGACGTTTATCGACACCAACGGAGAGGAGACTACTTCACTTGGGAAGGAGGACACAACCAAATCATCAACGGATGATCGGGAAAAACTCGACGTTTATCGACACCAACGGAGAGGAGAAAACTCTACTGGGGAGAGTGAACACAACCAAATCATCAACGGATGATCGGGAAAAACTCGACGTTTATCGACACCAACGGAGAGGAGGAAACTCTACTGGGGAGAGTGAACACAACCAAATCATCAACGGATGATCGGGAAAAACTCGACGTTTATCGACACCAACGGAGAGGAGGATACTTCTTCGGTCTGAATACCGGAAAATTGGCCTTGTGCCATGAGTACATCGACCTGATCGTCGGAAACTCCTTCGGTCTGAATACCGGAAAATTGGCCTTGTGCCATGAGTACATCGACCTGATCGTCGGAAACTCCTTCGGTCTGAATACTGGAAAATTGGCCTTGTGCCATGAGTACATCGACCTGATCGTCGGAAACTCCTTCGGTCTGAATACCGGAAAATTGGCCTTGTGCCATGAGTACATCGACCTGATCGTCGGAAACTCCTTCGGTCTGAATACCGGAAAATTGGCCTTGTGCCATGAGTACATCGACCTGATCGTCGGAAACTCCTTCGGTCTGAATACCGGGAAATCATAAGTACATATTATCTATAGCCGTCGAAACATAGATAATACACTCGCATGGAAGATTATCCATAACCGGGTTGTAGGTTGTTAAATGAATAATCGACCAAAAAGAAAGGCATCTGGGTACCAGACTAGGTATGCAAAAGATGACCAATCAACAGGGGATAAAGCTGCTAACTCGGAGCAAGTATCCAAAAGGAAGGGGAAGACCCAATGGGGACAATACTGCTTGATCAAAGCAAGTATCCAAAGGGGACAAGACCATTAATACCACAAAGAGGGGATGACATCTACCGGTTTGTAGGCAGAAAACCACGGAAAAGTAACCAGTCACCAATAGGATGAGCACAAACGGTCAACTCCAACAAGGGGATGAAAGTGGGATTTTACAACTACCAGCTAGTAGGTAGAAAACCACAAAGATAGGACTTACAACTACCGGTTTGGTGGTAGAAGCCACAAATTCCGCTGAGGATGAAATGAATGAGTGCCGGTTAGTGAGCGACTATTCATTTATGCCCCAGGGCAATACAAGAGATAGTCAACAAGAAGCCAATTTAGGATCGATCCAAAAAGGCAGACTGAATCAAGACTCATCCTAATGAGGAAAGAACTCAATAGGGAAAACCCATCCCATTAGGGAGGGAACGGAAGCAACCGTCATCCACGAGGATGTATCTCAGTGGGGAAATGGCAGGAAAAGATTGACACTTTCTGCTTAAGGGGTAGACTCTACATGGAGAGATCAGACACACCCATATCTGCTTAAGGAAAAAAGACCCAAGCTGGCAAGACGCTAACAATTGGGGAGTAACACTGCTGGGGATACCCACTCGACTGAGGAATCACTTGTTGGGAAAACACCAACCTCTCAACCATGCTGATGAACCCAATCCTGAAGCCGATCCAATGGCGCAATGCTAAACTCTTTCCAACAACCCAACCTCGGCTGGTCGCCACGGCCTAGGGTTAATGGATATGCTTGCAATGTTGATGCATGAGTTTTTTTCTTGCTTTACACAATGCCCCATGATCATGGAAATGCTATGCACTAATGATGCAATATGCTATGCTTATCTAAATGATGCATGCATAAACACACGTCTCCTTCAGAGACAACATCGGGGAACTCCGGGAACTGTGCTGGGGATCCTATAACCAAGTCAACTTCCATTCTGCTGGGGAAAGACAAACCTTGCTGGGGAAAAACCATCAACACAACCTCTGCTGGGAAGACAGCTTCAGACTTGGAAAATAGTCACAACTCCGCTGGGGATACAGATATCAGTCTACTACAGAAACTCGTCCAATCCACTGGTAGGATGAACTCTGCTGGAGAAATAAATGCTACTCCATTAGGGACGACCCAACCAATCCATATGTAGGAGAATCACTGCTGGAGATGTATTTCAGGAGACCTGCTCCACTCGGGGAACTTGCTGAGGAAAAACCACACCATTCTGCTGAGGAGAACGATCCTAGTGGAGAGAACAACAACCGTAGCAGTGAGAGTAACAACTCTGTTGAGGATGATAACACGTCATATCATACTGGAGATGAATTCCCACAAACCTGCTTGGGATGAACACTCACGGCCTTACTGGAGATAACAGCATCATAAACCCAATTGTTGAGGAACACACAAACAGTCTACTGATAAACTCCACTAGGGGACTCCCGGGGAAAATAGCTGCCAGGCGCTCAGCGGGGATTCTCAACTGGGGAAATTTGCAAGCATAAGCCTGCTGGGGATGAACAATCCTCAGATCTGCTGGGGAAAGAAGGTACTGTCTACAGGTATCTCTGCAGGGGAAATAACTCTGATAGCTTCAATACTGGCTTGGGCTGGGGACGTGATGACCTTCAGGCTTGCTGAGGAGACAACGATCTCGAATCTACCAGGGAGATCAAACTCTCAATCCACTAGTATCCATCATTCACCCATAGTGTTGACTTTCCACTTTTAAGAACTCCCAGACTCTTCTGGACTTTTCTGCTCCATCATCTTGTATTCCCAACTCGTCCGTACTTCACGGAGACCGAACCCTTGGGCTCATACATACTTTCCAATCATCAGACTTTGAAGGGTCTTCTTGATTAACTTTTCAGGATCGTTGTCGTAATCCTTCACCGTCTTTTCACGGTTCATCTATCCCTTGCCCCTGATTTGGCTCTGCACGAGAGATCGTCAGATAAAAACGTGCCCCAGGTATACCCCAGGTGTTCTGATATTTCAACACTTAGGTCATTCAAACTTTCAAGTAAGATTTCCAGATTTCAATCTCACAAGCATGCATCAGAAGGGACCTCTATGTTTCAAAAGGCAAATATTCTTATCAAAATGAATAGATGTTTTCGTAATCAAAACAGTAATGACACAAAAAACAAAATTTATTTGACCGGACATACGCTTTATTTGACTGAAATAAAAGATGGCTCACAATTGAGCAACACACAGGAAGCAAACCCTGGAAAGAGGTGATTGCACATAAAAGAAAAATCTATCCTAGTGGCAACGTGAAACTGCGATCTCGTCGGGTTCCAACTCAGTTACACCTCATATGTCCTCAGGACTTTCCGCACCTTCTGTCTTCTGAACAAGACGCTTCCGATCGGTCTCTGTCGGAGATTATCCAAGTCATCATGAGCACAAATGATCACGCTGGACGCAGTTGTTCGTTTCAATCCCTCTTTTGCCTGGACCGCCCTTTCGGGTTTCAGTCCACCGGGATACCCTTTTTTGCCCAAGTCGCCCTTGCGGGTTTTCAACTTGCCGGGTGTACAGTTCTTTTCTTTTATTTTTATCCCCAACTTTTGCCCGAACCTTTCTCTTTTTCTTGGTTCGCCGGGATGCCCATTTTTTGCCTGGACTCTTTATTCTTTTTTTTTGTCCAGCGGGTTTCTTTCACGAAGTATTTTCTAACTGCGTCCGCATTCACAGGGAATGGAAAATCGTCGTCATCCGTGGTCATAAATAACAAGGTTCTGTCAGATGGGAAACCTTCTTGACCACAAATGGACATTCATAACTGTTTGTCCATTTGCCCCACAATCGTCTTGAGGAGGAAGGATCCTTTTCAACCAATTCTTCCACGTGGTACGCGCGAGGTCACACTTCTTGGTTAACAACATGCTTCGTTCACTGGGTACAAATGCCCCATGCCAGGTAACTGTCAACGCTTTTTCCTCAATTGGACTTGACATGTCATTCCGAGTCCTTATCCATTCAGTCTTCTCTGATTTCTCATATATCTGTGAGGAAGCCACTGCCCCAAGTAGATGCACATCCCAAGGTTCAATATCCAGGATACAGACTTTATGTTCAGCCACCATTGTTGGTGTAACCAACTGTGATCCGGGAAGCACTAACTTATTCACCTCATCTCATTCCCCCTCAGACATCGGAATCCGTTCGGATTCGGGGTCAGACCCCTCCTCCGGGATCGGTCACTCTCAATCTTTCGATTTGAGTACCTCGAGATGTCCTCATCAGGGACCTCAAACTTCCTTGGTTGACAACCTTTCCATGGGTTGCTACTAGCTTCTCAAACACATATCTGATCAGATCCATTTTGGACATCCACAAAGTGGTATGAATCAACATATACTGTCTCAGTCGGCGAGCAGCCTATGCCGAAGTACATCAAGTTTTTTCGAACAATGAGTGTATTGTTTCACAGTCGATAAACTTTTTGCTTAGGTAAATTGCATACTCTTTTCGACAAGACTAGTCATGCTGACTCAATACGCACCTCGTAGACCCCTCGAGGGTTATCAAGTACCGGATTAACAGTTATTTCTTTCACTGAGGTATCGGAATCAGAGGTTCCTACAACTTACCCTCTTTTTTTTTTTTTTTTTTTTTTTTTTTTTTTTTTTTAGCAGGATCGACCTCGATTCCTCTGATTCGCTCTCAACAAGCCTCGGTAGCTTGATGGGCAACACTCCATAAGTGCACTGCTTCAGACTCAACAGTATGAGTTATCTCAAACGGTCAAACAACTTGCCTCAAGTCTACCGGATGCCCCTGTTCTGCTTGGGACTTTGCCATCATGTCATCAACATGGCATTTGCTTTCACCGTAGACCTCTGATACGTGGCACCGGCCTCATGTGACGGAACGACATCAACTTAGAACAAGAAGGTGCCCCTTGTGTGATGGATCTGGTTTACTTCATATCATCTGGAAACAATTCAATCTGGTCTTGGCCAAGAAGCCATCCATGAAGATAAACACTGAGACCTGAGCCATATAATCAACCAATACCTCATCGTGATGTACCGGGAATGCATCTTTCTGATTAGCTCTGCTCGCATCTTGATAGTCTATTCACACCTTCTCTCTTTCTCATCCTTTGTCGGCCTCAGCTTTTGCTTTCTAACCTCGGCGGAGCTTGGAGTAACAATCTTGAATCGCTCCTCGTGTGGTTGAATCACCTTCTCCTCTTGTTTCAATGACCTGGCTAATTCCAACAAAACACCATCTTCTTCGCCTTTTTCTCTGGCATGATAGGTCGAATTATCGAAGTCATACAGAGGTGTAACCAAATCGTTATCGGTGAGATCAGGAGAGTAATCACTTCGGAACGAAACAGAACCAAAAGGAAAGAGAAATGAAAAAAATGTTGCCATTTTTATTTGTTTTTTCTTCTTTTTTTTTTTTTTAAATTGCAAAATTAAATGAAAAACAGGGAACACCGCTTTTAACTACAAAAACATCCATTCATTACTGATGCAAAATGTTGCATAATGAAACACATGAGATGGCCCTTACAATGGACCATTACGTTTCGGGCAAAACGTATGGCTTTCATGCAAACAAAAATTGAAAAACAGAAATACTACTCTTCAGAATGAGTGACAGTGATGCTTTTGGAGGCCTTCCAGCTTCCTGGTACGCACGACTTTATCCACGCCTCAAGCTCGCGGTTGCTGTCGACATCTTCACCCACTGAACGGGTATGACCGGGATCCAACATTCCTGCACTGACGAAGGCGTATAGTGGACGACATCCTCTGTCTGGTCTAGACGACTCTAAATCCGGACGATAACCGACTCCAAACATGTCTGCTTTTGCCACGATATCGATGATCCTTCCCCAGCCTGGGGCCTCTTGGTTCTTCACCACCTCCAGAGCTTGTTTATAAGAAGAAATGGACAACTTCTTCTTTTTCTCAGCAGCAAGGGCATTCTCTACCTGGATGGTTTCAACTGTCAGACTGGGTGCTTTACATCTTTCATTGTCCATTTCTACTTTCTTTATCTTCTGGGTCGGGTCTTTCATCAATACACACCCTTTGGTAGTGACAGTCGCACAAGCATTATCAACAGCAGGGAAGGCTACATCCCGTAGCAGAAGTTTCGGGACCACAGACTTTGGAATCTTTAACTGACTCTCCTCAGCCACTTCCATTCCTCTCTTGTTCTTCTTCACCATCTTGACTTTTACTGGTCCTCTTCTGGGCGCAGGGCTGACATCCCCCTTCATAATCTGGGCCAAGTTAATGGTCTCGGAGTCCACCATGTCCTGGACGACATGCTTAAAAGCTCTACAGCCCTCAATGTTGTGTCCGGGTGCCCCAGAGTGAAACTCGCACTTGGCATTCTCATTATAGTTTGGTGGCCTCTTCTGCTGTTCTATGGGAATCAATATCCTTGGCCGTACTAAAGCAAGATCCATCAACCTTTGGAACAGAAGGGCGTAAGTCACGGGTGGTTCCTCAAACTGACGATCCTCTTTCTTCTTCTTTACCTGACTCTTAGCTCTCGGTGTCTTCTGTTGAGGTGGCTGTTGTTGCTGTTGAGCAGGCGGATTGTTGACAGGAGTGGTTACAGTGACAGCATAAGGATGATAACGATCTTTGCTACGTTCTTTCTTTGCAGGCACACCAACTGGCTCAACCTTCTTCTTGAATGGACCACTGTCGGAGGGTTTCTCTGCTACAGTACCAGAAGGTTTGTTCACTTCGGAGGACAGAGCCTTCTCCTGAACTTTCTCCACTATCAGCCATTTCTCAATCCTTTCCAATCTTTCAGACATGGCTTTCTGTCCCAAGGCAAGCCCTTGCACAACACTGAACAACTCCCTCATCATCTCTTTCAGCTCAAGGATGTCGGCGTTGGGAAGATCCATCAGCTTGGATTTGTTGACCCCCAGCAGGTTATCTGAACAGACGAGCTATGCGTACCGGTTGAATACTGAAACCTACAAAACAGCAAACGGGTTAGTATGACTCACACATGCAATGTCTGTCCATACTAGGAACATTCAGTCCTCTTTTTTTTTTGGTTTCATTGAGACAGGTAAAATTTAATCAACAACATTTTGACATCTGGATGTCTCTCAACCTGAGTCTTTAATTTAAAAATAACGGACCCTGAGTACGGACAGACATGAGTTGAATGCAGATGAATGCAAAATGGGATGATGCAAATGCATGAATGCAGGTCACTGCGCCACCAAGTCAACTGTAGACCCTCTGCTTTTCTGAATCAGTCAATCTGTGGGATCAAGTCACCATAAATCCAACTTGGGGGGTTCCGAAATAAACGGAACCGGAGATTATATCACTACCTTCACAGGAACAACCACTGAACGGGTGACAAACGGATCCTCTGAACAAGTACTCTCAACTCAGCCCGGGGATCCGAAATAAACGGAACCCGCTCATAAACCACGGACAGAACTCTGGCGTCCCAGAAATAAATGCCCCATAATTCACAGTCACCATCAGTACCAAGAGTCACCAACAAATCACCAATCAATCAGCAACTGTACCTGTAATGATCAAACCCTCCCCACTCACGGGTGTTATCTAGGCCAGGGTAAGGTCGAGAGAAACGCAGCATAAATAACCTTTCGTGGAATATCATCCTGTGCACACCCGATGTATGCACCGATAATATCCCACCAGGGTCTGAACTGCTCGTGATATCAATGTTCCGCTAAGTGGCGCCATACCACCCGCTTCCCATGAATCACTCTATTCCTAGGTTTCCTAGATTTCACTCATAGCCTGGGTATTGGGCCTTTTACCTCGAGTAACTCCCACCCCAAACAGAGAAACACAGCACAACCAGCAGATGAATATGAATAAATGCAAACATTAATGCAAACAATAAATGCAAACAGTAAATGCAAATATATACAAATGAATGCAATAAATAAACACAACACAAAGCAACCAAACCCTAACCTAGAGAGCGCTAGGAGAGACTCGCTCAGGGAAGATGGACCAGCACAGGTCAACTTCTCGGATTTCCCCAGCAGAGTCGCCAGCTGTCGCATCGCGCGAAAAACCGGCGGGAAAAGAAAGAACAACAGAGCCGCCACCGTGCGTTATTTATCCCAAAAGAGGGAAAGGAAACGCTCAGAGTAAACCTAGGAAAGAACATGGTCTCGCGACCAAAGAGTATGGGTTCGGGAGTCGGTTATGCGAAGGGAAGGTATTAGCACCCCTACGCATCCGTCGTACTCGACGGGATCCACGCACAAAAGGAAGGAAAATGGTTGCTAAAACACTGCTCAAACACACACACGCACTGGCTGAAAGAGACACAAGAAAAACAGACAAGACTGACTCGGCAGGATGTCGCATCCTGGGCCTACTTAGTCTATCAGGCATAGACATCAGAGTCGAAGTAGTTCGGACTGGGGAGACGACACATGCTCGCTAGGATATCGCATCCTATGCATACGTATCTTCTCGGACGAGAGAAGAATCAGAGCATTCGTAGCTCGGCTGACACGCGCACAAACAAACACAGGCATAGGCAAACGTGGAGCCCGACTACCAATCACTGGACTTACATCAGCATCCGAACCAAAACGCACTCAAGAAGGCAAACGTGGAGCCTGAACGCCAATCACTGGACTTACATCAGCATCCGAACCAACAAACCCACACTGGAACCCAAATGCCACTCGATGGACTTACATCAGCTTCCAAGCACACAACAACACAACAAGTTAATAGGGAGTCGGGGACTCGAGCCTATAACTGTCAAACACGCACTCAAACAGACAGACAACAGATTGCTAAGGAGTCAGGCACTCGAGCCTAGCAACTGTCAGACAACTCACACAAAAAAGAAAAGGGCGCCCGGAGAGATCAGCTCAATCTCCTGCCTACATACTTCATCTGGTATGAAGATCAGGGCGATGTAGTTCCCCTACGGAGGGATAAAGGACTAGCCTAATCAGATAACAGAGGGAGACACAACTAGGGAGACTACGACTCGAGCCTAGATGTTATCATGCAAATCAACCCTAAGTTAAGGTTTCTAGCTAAATGGCACAAGGGCCAACCTATCCTAAGTATGGCTCACACAGGAAGCAAGCCACACACACTTAACTTGCCCAGGAAGCAAGCCAAGCAAAACCTAACTTGCACAGGAAGCAAGTCTAAACTGATCCTAACTTGCACAGGAAGCAAGTCAAAACAATCCTATCTTGCACAGGAAGCAAGTCAAACAAACCTAACTTGCACAGGAAGCAAGTCAAACAATCCTACAAGCACAGATAGCACACACTATACACAAACAAGTGGCTCAAACAAGGGTTAGGTTTTAGTCGAGGGGTCATGTCAACCTCAACAAACAAACCTCTGGAACTGGGTGAATATTGCTCTTAACCTTGCCATTGAGAGACTAAGGTGAAGCAGATGAAAGGATGAGTGAAGATAAGACTTCACAGCTCTTATCCCTGGCCTGGGAGAGCTCAAGACAAGAATGTGTGGGTTCAGAAAGTAGGAACCCTTCTACACATTAAGACTGACTCAACTGTACAATTGTACAAGATCTTGGGTTTTTATCTGTAATGCATCAACACAGTGGTGTGAGCAAAGCAGATGACACACTGAATAGTGGGGGATAGATTGCATATCCCTACCTTCCACCAATTGCCTCTTCACTTAGGAGGACTTTGACTCTATGCAAGGACAAAATTAAACAATCACAAACATTGCCTCTTAAGGAGGACTTCAGACAGTTGCCTGGCCAAGTAACAGGCCAGGTCTTCCAGACTACATGAAGTAAAAGAGACATACCTCAATGCAAATTGCTTATACAAGCAAAGCAAAGCAAAAAGTTCACAAGGAACTAAGCAACTAAAGCACCTGAAACAGTCAAGCAGATGTTAGTATGCAACCTCAAACAAAACAAACAGAAACAGACAACAACTGTCCATTAGAGGCACATGGATGTGCAAGGCACAAGGCTTAGGGCATGTGAGCCAAGCCACCTACAAAACAAAGAGGTTAGACAATGATACTTGAGTAAGCTCAATCAAAAGAATTGGTCTTAATGGCCATTTGATGGTCAACCTGAAAACACAAGCTCAAAGGTGAGTAACAAGACCACTAGGGCAAGCCTAGGGTCAAAAGTGAATGAGAAAGTTAAGACAGCAAAGGGCAAGCATCCCAAATCATGTTCAAACAATTAGGAAACACAAACAATTGGATTCACACTCATATCAATCATCATCATCATTTCATGAACCATTCAGGTCAAAACATGGCAAACAGAAGCTCATAGAAGTCAACAGCAAGACTTGCATCAAAAGCAATCTTAGACATTTCCAAAAATCACCAAATAAATCATGATCAAACCTAACACATAGAATGGTATACATGTCAAATTTCATCTCATTTGGACAAGTGGAAGACAGTCAATGAAAATCAGAAAGTCAAGGCAATTTTGAACATGCTTAAGGAAGTCAACCAAACATGCATCAACTTAGAAAAATCATAAGTCAAGAATGGTGTATGATAAATGAGTGGGATCAAAACCATGGCAAAGATGAGGATGTCTAGTTATCTCATGCAAAATTTCATGTCCATCCAATAGAGTATGAGAATTTCACAAATGAAATGGGAACATGTGTCACACAAAGTCAACATTTGTCTAGGCAGGGAAGAAAAATCTCAAACAAATGGAAAATTGTTCAAATAAATCCAAGAAAAATTCACAAGTCAACTAGACATACAAGAGTATGCTCATGCAAAATTTCAATCCATTTGGAGGTCAAGAAGCATGGTAATGAAAATCATGAAGTTGGACATCAATGGTGTGACACAAATTGTCACACCCTAATTCAAAAAATCATAACTCACAAACCACAAATGATAAATTCACAAACTCTACACCAAAATCACCATGAATGTGTCTAGTTTAAGCACAAAAAATTTGGGAGCCATTGGATACATTCTCATCATTTCACAATTGATTTGGCAAAGTGTACAAAATTTGGTCACATGTCACAAACCCTAAGGCCATTTAAAAACCATTCATCCAAAAATTCTGGAAAAATAATGATAAAAAAGTAGAGATCATGATGAACACAACACAAAAAATCCCATTCAATTTGGATCAAAAATGAGCAAGTTATGAATTTTGGAAGATTGATGAAATAATTGAAGAAATAAATTGGAATAAAATTGAAAGAATGGCATTTTTGTAAATAACCCTGTCACTTATCAAAACGACCGTGTTTTGGTCCAGAAAATGAAATATTTTCATTGGCTCTGGGGCGCGGGTACAGTAACACGTGAGACAAAGGAAAATCCTGGAAAATGCATTGGAAGGCTAGGGTTTCTGCTACAGGAAACAACACTCATCCCTCTCAAATTCGACCCAATCAATTCTTCTCCAAACAAAGCAATGGCATATACTAAAATGATCATCAAACAACAAGCAGTATGAATCCCACCATGGTTTTCATTAAATCGAGCTAGGCAATAAGAAATGATCAAGGACATATTCAAACATGAAGTTTAAGAATCAAAATTCTCACTCAATACAAGACCATTTCACACGATTCAAATATCAACAGAATCAGCATACAAGGAACTACAATAAGCATAGCATGGATTTTAGAATGGTGAAAATCGAATTTTACCAATTTTGAAGCAGAATGAGAAACAGTGTGGTTTTGGTCCTCTTAGCCTGAAACTGATGCTTTAGAAACTCCCCAATGATGAATGATGAAGGTTGTTTTGCTTGAGATGGCTTGTTTTGGCATCAATCTTGGACTGTCATGGATGAGTTTTTTGTGTTTTTGATGAATGATGAAGTTGGCCTTGAGTGAGTTTTTGTGTTTTTCTCTTGACCAAGTGACTGCTAGCAGTGTTTGGTAATGGTGAATGGATGGTCAAAGCAGTGCAAGGCTTAAGTCTTATGAAGTTTGGACAGGTTTGGAGAAATGCCAAAAGCTCAATGAAAGCAGTTTTGGGATTGGCTTTTCTTGATGGGCAAAAGCAAAGTCTTTTGGGAATGTGAAGTTGGTTGGGACTGTTTCATGTGACAGTACAAGGCCTGGCCATAGTGATGCTTGAGAGAATGTCCATTCCTTGTTATGTTGGTTTTGTGTTTGTTATGTTGGAAAATGCTGGAACAAAGTGCCTCAAACCAAGCCAACTTTTGTCCCCCTTCTGTTGGATATTGCTAGCAGGGTTTTGAAAATGCAAGTGGGAGGGTTTGAATGAGTGAGTGAGATTGGTTTTGAGTTTGACAGGTTTTTTGGAGTTTGGCCAAAGCAAGGTGAATGGTTGATCTTGGTTGGTCTGTTTTGTTTTTGACAGGATCCTTGGAATGCAAATAGCAGGGCCAGTTTTGAATGAGTGTTGTTATGCAGTGTGTTGGAACTGTGGAGTTTTTGGCAGAATTTTCAAATGCAAATAGCAGGTTGTGTTATGTTGGCAAAGTTTGGAAATGATGAAAAATAGAGATGAACCCAAACTGTCATGGTTGGCAAGGCAATGTTTGGAGTTGGACAGGAAAATGGGAATGCAGGGCAAGGCAAGGTTGGGTTTGGTGTTCTTATGTTGGACAGGGAATTTGAGATGCAAAGCCAATAGCTAGGTTAGTTTTTGAGAGAAGGTGTTGGTTTGTTGTGTTTGTACAGAAAAATAGCAAAATGAAGGCAAGGAGAAATCATGATTTTTCTGCTGCAGTGGCTTGTTCTTTTGTTATTTGATGACAGGAAAATGCAAATGGCAAGGTGGGATGCCTTTTGAGAATGAATGAAGAGTGTTTGGTCTGTGGTCTTGTGCAGCCATTGTGCTTTTGACAGAGGAAATCCAATGCCAATAGCAGGGTTCCTTTTCTTTTTGATCTCAGCAGAATGAAAAATAAATGCCAATGTATCTTGTTTTCTTCATGGATGCTGTTGTCTTGTAATGTCTTGACAGCCTTAGTTTTGTTGTGTTGTATCTTGGATGCTTTTTGACAGCAAAAGAAATGCAAAGCAAGGGTTTTTTGTTGGAAAAATGAGTGAAGGTCCCCTTTGGTATGCTGCTTTGACAGTCCCCTTGAAATGCACAGCAGGGTGAGGTTTTGAGAGAGTCAGTGGTCTGCTGCTATGTGTGTGTCCAAACAGAAAATGATGGCCAAAAATTCTGCTATGTGTGAGTGGTACAAGGCAAGGTGGCAAGAGGTATGGTTGTTCTTGGCAGAAAATTAGGAATGCCAGTAGGAGAGATTCAACATGAGTGAGTTGTATGCCATGCTGCTGCTAATGCTCTTGTCCTTGACAGCAGAAAGGTGGATGAAAAATCTGCTATGGACAGTACAAATTATTGTTGGAAGTATGGTGAACACATGTACTTTTGCCCAATTTTTAGCAACTAAGCATGGCCTTCTATTGTTGTTGGGTTTAGGCTGCAAGATGAGGCTCTAATGACAGAAAAAATGTTGCATAATGCTGCTAGTACAAGGCATGGTTGTGGAAGCATGGACAAGTATGGTGAATTTGTACCTTTCTTACAATTCAAGCAACCAAGCAATGGCCTTATATACTGCATATTTTGACTTTGCAAACACATTCTAAATGACATTTATGAGCTGTTCCAATTGGCCAAATGTTGAAAAAATGTTTAAATCAAAAAGTCAACTCTTGGTCAAACTTACATTTAAATGAAAAAGGTCAAAATATGCCATTTTGACTGGTGAAGTTTTGGCACATGAAATTTATATTTTTGGAAAGAGGGGATCAAATGTGACTTGTAGGAAAAAACCCCACCAAAATTGGCCAAACGGTTTGGGAGATATGGCCCTCTGAAGTTCAAGATTTTCTGAAATCGATTCGATCATAACTTGCCAACCACACATGGGAATTGAGAGTTCTAGGACTTTTTGGAAATGGGAGAACAAGATCTTCAACTTTCATGTTGGGCAAAAATTCATTTGAGGCTTGTATCAAGATGTAAGTTTGAGGATCAAGACTTTCCATTTTTGGTA
Organism: Lathyrus oleraceus; assembly: GCF_024323335.1. Taxonomy (NCBI): domain Eukaryota; kingdom Viridiplantae; phylum Streptophyta; class Magnoliopsida; order Fabales; family Fabaceae; genus Lathyrus; species Lathyrus oleraceus. The sequence continues at coordinate 175,481,904 of NC_066585.1, read as the reverse complement.
AGTTTCAGTTACAGGCCCAGTTTCCATTTTGGGAAGTTCATGATCTGGCTTCAAATTCTTCCATGATGGTGTTTGGCATGATACATGATGACTATTTGGACATGAATGAACTCTCACAACCCAATTCCAATCATCAAATCACTGATTAAATGGACAGTTGACCAACAGTTGACTTTTAGGGTTTCTGACTGATTATGCATTGACTGATGACTTCCAAACCCTAATTCTTTGAGGACTTGACTTCAAATGATGTCCCAAGTTGTATGAACTCTTGATTATTGACCATGGTGCCCAAATTCCACAAGAATGACCACCATCCACTGCTTTGACTGACAGTTGACTTTTTTAGGGTTTTTGACTGTCTGTGTATGAACTGATGATTTCCAAGTCTTCAACCCTTGACCAAAATACTTCAAATAGACCTCCAAGCCATGTGAACTTGTTGGACAAACCCCAAGGCCTTGGTTCAATGAGAAATTCCTTTGCTTGCTTGGTTGACTGATCAGGAGATTAGTTTGACCTAATTCTTGATTGCTTGCTCTTGAGGCAACTGAGGGACAATGCAAATGCTATGCAATGGATCATGATATGCCATGACCTAATATGAAAATGTATGCATAATGATAGGTGCAAATTTGAGGTGCTACAATGAGCAAGCCCAAATTATCATCCGTAACAAAAAAAAAGCTCATATCGCATTAAAAAAAAGCGACTCTTCTTCGTCGATACGAAGAGAAGCATGCATTCTCTGTTTTTCCACAGCGCAAACTCTATCAACTTAACTTCTTCACTTCTTTTCCCAAATAATTACAAACTCTGCTCAAAACCCCGTTTCCAATCCTCCATCAAAATCAATACACCAATCCCCAAACACGTCCCTAACAAAAAGGTTATAATCCTCTGGGACCTCGACAACAAACCTCCACGTGGACCTCCATTCGACGCTGCACTCTCTCTCAAAACCCTCGCCGAACGCTTCGGCGACGTCATTTCAATCTCCGCTTACACAAAATGACACTCCTTTTTCAATCTCCCTCAATGGAATACCAACCAAAACCCTAACCCTAATTTGATTCCCTGCCGTGTCTGCGGTCACGAATGTAAATCAATTTTCGATCTCAAAATTCATTTCAAGAGAGTTCATCTGTACCAGCGTAAGAAGTTAAGGGAAAAATTGAAATCCATTAAGTTGAGCCGGTCGAAGTGTCGCAACCTGAAAAATACAGTGCGCGAAAAAACAACCGGCGAAAGAAAAAGACAGAAGAGTCGCCACCGTGCGTTATTCATCCCGAAGGAGGGAAAGGAAATGCTCGAAGTAAACTTGAAAAAGGAAAGGACAAGACGGGGTCTCGCAACCAAATCTTGGGTTCGGGAGTCGGTTATGCGCAGGGAAGGTATTAGCACCCCTACGCATCCATAGTACTCTACGGGATCCACTTTTGTGGTTTTCGTCTAAAGGGTGTGGGTTTACCTAATGTGTTTATTTACTAAAAAGGTTAAGAGAAATGACTCACGCGGATGTCGCATCCACTGCATACGTATCTCATCTGAATATGAGAATCAGAGTCTTCGTAGCTCGGCTGACCTATGGGTTGGGGGTAATTGTGCTCGCTAAGACATCGCGTCTTATGCCTACGTATCTCATATGGAATGAGAATCAGAGCAAGCCGTAGTTCGGCTAACTACGGGGTTATGGATTGGGTTTTGGACGAACAACGTCACTACGCAATCTACCGGATGCTCGACCTTTGGAGACTTACTCGCCTGTAGTAGAAGGAGTAAACGTGTGTTATGGGTTTTAGGGTTTGGGATGCTCGAGGGCAAACAGGCAGTCCTTGACGAAGGAACCGCGCTACATGTGGGGATACAAATACAAAACATAAAACATGTATCTCAAAGTAAAATGCCACCAAGGGGCTCAAACATTGCCTCCTATCGAGGTCTTCCAGCTAAGAAAGCGATAAAGTACGAGAAAGGGAAAAAATTACCACACAGATAAAGATCCGAAGCTATAGCAGTTAAAGGAGCAAGAAACCCTGAAATCTCTCCAGCTGGACCGTCAAAGGAAATCAGTCAACACGAATAATCAGAATAAAACTTCAGGGGGTATCCCACAAATAAAGTGGGAAACCACGCGAGTGTCTCTGCAAAAGCCATATGAGCCCTCACAAAACTCGACAAAGGGTTAGACAAACAAGATGAGATCCAGGGAAAACAATGCCATGGCAACACAAAAACAGGTTAGAACAAAACAGAACAAAAAGCAGATACTGTCACGTTCGCGACTGCTTCGCCTAGCGAAGGCTTAGCGAAGCTTCGCTGCAGGCTCGCCTAGCGAAGCGGCTAGCGAAGGCCTGCGGGTTTTGGATTCCTCCTTGATAACAGTTCGATCTCTATGATCTGAAACCCTACGGTATCCATCTCATAAACGAAAATGATTAAAACATTCGAGGTATTGTTACACATATTTATACACAAACATAAACTCGTGGGCAACACCTGATGTTACCTCATACATTCATAATATTCAAATTTGAGGCGTAAAGTAGTAGGAACAAAGGCATACCTGATGAGAGAGATCGATCGAACGGCGTGGCTGGATTTGTAAAGCTCTGTGAGGCGGAGGCAAAAGAGCGTGTGAATCGGAGTGAACTTCTCAGAGCTGCCTGAAGGTTGCTGTAGAGTAATTCCTAGGTCTCCTCCTCTCAAGATCTCTCTCCCGTGGTTCTCCCAGTGTAACTCCTCTACTGAAACTTCAGTATTTATAGACTGATTTCGTGGGTAATGGGCTTGGAATGAGGTCAACTGAGGCCCAAAGCTTCCTGATTTTTTCTGAAATGCGCGCCCTTCGCCTAGCGAGCATGACAGCTCAGCAGCAGATTCTTGCTTCTTCAAGTCTGGCAATTTTCATGGTGAATAGGCCCCAATTAGACCTGTTGGTAGTACCTCAAGTCTATTCCTTACGTTGACTGGCCGTCTAAGTAGAACCCACAAAGTGTCCTGGATGATGTTCGAGCTTCTTGGAGCTAATTCTGATTGACGCGATGCAATATGGCATGAAATGCTAAATGACCTAAAAAGTGAATGCATGAATGAGGAGGGCAAATTTTGGGGTGTTACAGCTGCCCCTATTCAATCAACCGGGGACCCGAAAAGAAGATAGCGGCGGCTTTCGCACTTTCGTGGTATCAAGGGATTGAATACAATAAAAGCCCAAAAATTTGCACTGAAGTGAAGTGAAGTAACAATTCCTTGAAAGAAGAATCCGTCTGGTACGGTGAGAGTCAGTCCGAATACCGAAAAAGAATGCTAACCTGGATACCAAAGTAAATGGTAACACAGAAATAACCATGGCCTGAATGCCGCTCATCAGTCTGAATACTGGAGATGACTTCGATCTGAACATCGGGAAAACTGGCCTGAATGCCACTTCGGTCTGAATACCTGAACATTGGCCTGAATGCCACTTCGGTCTGAATACCGGGAAAACTGGCCTGAATGCTACTTCGATCTGAATATCGGAACACTGGCCTGAACGCCACAAGTTGCATCGACCTGATCGTCGGAAACTTCTTCGATCTGAACATCGGACAACTGGCCTGAACGCCACTTCGGTCTGGATACCGGAAAACTGGTTTGAATGCCACTTCGATCTGAATATCGGAACACTGGTCTGAACACCACAAGTTGCATCGACCTGATCGTCGGAAACTTCTTCGATCTGAACATCGGACAACTGGCCTGAACGCCACTTCGGTCTGGATACCGGAAAACTGGCCTGAATGCCACTTCGATCTGAATATTGGAACACTGGCCTGAACACCACAAGTTGCATCAACCTGATCGTCGGAAACTTCTTCGATCTGAACATCGGACAACTGGCCTGAACGCCACTTCGGTCTGGATACTGGAAAACTGGCCTGAATGCCACAAGTTGCATCGACCTGATCGTCGGAAACTTCTTCGATCTGAACATCGGACAACTGGCCTGAACGCCACTTTGGTCTAGATACCGGAAAACTGGCCTGAATGCCACTTCGATCTGAATATCGGAACACTGGCATGAATGCCACTTCGATCTGAACATCGGAAAATTGGCCTGAATGCCACTTCGATCTGAATATCGGAACACTGGCCTGAATGCCACTTCGGTCTGGATACCGGGAAAACTGGCCTGAATGCCACTTCGATCTGAACATCGGAAAATTCATGCGTGTCAGTATCGGCAGAGATAGAGAATGATGATAGAGGCGGCGCATGGGCCAATGACACTTGTTGGGGATAACAAAGGTAAGTCATGAACAATCTTCAGTCTGAGTACTGGAAACAACTTCTAGCTTATCACTTGGGATACCGAGAATGTTTTATGCTTACATGCGTATGTTTGAATTTTTCAATGGCGTAATGCTCCATGAAAATGGAAATGCTACGCGATCTGGAAAGATGCAATGCAATATGATTCTACATGCAGGGATGCGAAATGCTGGGTAGAATGCCAAGCTGAGGCAAGGGGATCTGCTGGGGAAATGATCACCATCTTCTGGATCCTGGCAAGGCTGTTGGAGATACACATTGCAATGAACTCTGCAGGGAGATGACTAGCCATGCGGTGTTCTGGCCATACCGAGACTCTGATCGGGGAAAGAATGGCATTGGAAGCCTGCTGCTGAGGAAAGCTACAATGGTTCTGGCAACCACGATTTGCGAGAGATGACTCAGCAGGGGGAGCAAACACTTATACGGTACCGAGGTTCTGCTTCAAGGAAAGAAACCATGGATCTGGCATTGGGATTATCGATCTGACATCGAACTCTAAGGAGCGGCCACTTCTGCTGGGAAGATACAGTCTGGCACTGTCAACTCCTCTGGGGATATATAGTCTGGCACTGTCAACTCTACTGGGGAGTGTATGTCCTGAAACAACCGCTTGGGGAAGTACGATGGTGAGAAACTGCTGGGGATTGAAGAATCCAACGCTCTGATCAGCTCTGCAGGGATAAGACACCGAATTTGTCTGTTGGTGACTTCACTGGGGAAGATATTCACGATCATCTGCAGGGAATTTTAAGGAAATGCCCCGAGGGTATTTGTTTTGAATAGACGATCCAAAGCACTTAAAGTTTACAACAATTTTAAATGTTTATTAAGCATGTACCTGTAAAGCCCTTATGTGTCATGATGCAATGTTTATCAAAAATTCGGACGTCATTTTTGCAAACAAAACAGTAAAATGAAAATGAAAACAGAGATATACTGAATAACATGATTTTATTGATTGAATGGCCTCTGAATAGGCATTTACATTAGGAAGCAATCCCTGGAAAGAGGTAATCGCACAAAAGATAAAAACAGAAATTAATCTAATGGCAATATGAAATGGATTTCTATTGGGTTCCAATTCTGCTATGACTTGCCCGTCTTCAAGATCCTCCAGATGATCAGCCTTCTGAAAAGGTGATTGGATTGTTTCCTACCTTTCGAAAATTTCCAGTCATTGGCACGAGATGAGATTTAGAACTAACTCAGAACGCAGTCATTCGCTTAATCCCTAACTTTTGCCTGGATCGCCCTTTTCGGGTTTTCAATCCACCGGGATACCCATTTTTGCCTAAGTTGCCTTTTCAGGTTTTCAACTTACCGGGTGTACGATCTTTTCATTTTTAATCCCTAATTTTTTCCCGAACCTTTTCATTTTCTTGGTTCGTCGGGATGCCCATTTTTTGCCTGGACTATTCTTTTTACTGTCCAGCGGGTCTATTTTATGCAAAGTATTTTTTAACTGCGTCTGAGTTCACAGGGGAAGTGAAGTTTTCACCATCCATAGTTGCAAGCATTAAGGCCCCACCATCAAAAACCTTGGTGACGATATACGGTCCATCATAGTTAGGAGTCCACTTGCCCCTGTGATCTGTCTGAGGAGGAAGGATCTTTTTCAAAACTAAATCTCCAACTTGGAAACAACGAGGACGCACTTTCTGATCAAAGGCTCTCTTCATCCGACTCTGATACAACTGCCCATGACAAATGGCTGCCATTCGCTTCTCTTCGATAAGACTCAACTCATTGAACCTTGTCCGAATCCATTCAGCTTCGTCTAGCTTGACATCCAACAAGACTCTTAGAGAAGGAATCTCCACTTCAACAGGTAGGACTGCTTCCATACCATACACAAGGGAGTAAGGGGTTGCCCCGGTCGATGTACGTACTGAAGTGCGGTACCCATGCAAGGCGAAAGGCAGCATCCCATGCCAATCTCTGTACGTGACGACCATCTTCTGCACAATCTTCTTTATGTTCTTATTTGCCGCCTCAACAGCGCCGTTCATCTTAGGGCGGTAAGGGGAAGAATTGTGATGCTGAATATTGAAGTTCTGACACAACTCCTTCATCATTTTGTTGTTGAGATTAGAACCATTATCAGTAATGATTCTTTCGGGAATCCCATAGCGACAGATGATTTCTTTCTTGATGAAACGGGCAACCACATGTCTGGTGACATTCGCGAACGACGCTGCTTCGACCCACTTGGTGAAATAGTCGATGGCAACAAGGATGAAGCGATGCCCATTGGAAGCAGTCGGCTCAATCTTTCCAATCATGTCAATGCCCCACATGGCAAACGGCCACGGCGAAGACATCACATTCAGAGGAGTCGGCGGTACATGCACCTTATCAGCATAAATCTGGCATTTATGACACTTCCGAGCATATTTGAAGCAATCTGACTCCATGGTCATCCAATAATAACCCGCTCTCAACAATTTCTTAGCCATTGCGTGTCCGCCGGCATGAGTACCGAAGGAACCTTCATGAACTTCCTGCATCAACATGTCCGCCTCGTGTCTGTCCACGCATCTGAGCAAAACCATGTCGAATTTCCTCTTATACAACACATCGTTTTTGTTCAAGAAGAAATTTCCTGCCAATCTTCTCAAAGTCTTTCTGTCATTGTTGGATGCCCCTGCAGGGTACTCTTGATTCTTCAGAAAGCACTTGATATCGTGATACCAGGGTGTAAGACCCCAATTTTGTCCCTAAGATCCCTCATAGCATCATATCATATCATTCATTGCCTCAAGGATCATTGTGCACCTTTGTTTCTCTCCTAGTGGGTGGCTATCTTGTGAGAGTGGTTCTTGATCACCAGGCATGTATTGCATTTGTATATCATTGCTTTTCATATGTTTACTAACCAAAAGTACAAAAATATTGTCATCTAACCTTGTTGCTTGCAGATGAAGCAAACTAGGTCAAGCCAGTTAAAATCAGCCATTGGGCAATGGATGGTGACCATTCTTGAAGAATTTGGGCACCATGATCATTCATCAAGAGTTCATATGAGTTGTGGTATCATTTGGTATCAAGATCTCATGTGAAAGAGGGTTGAAATTCATCAGAACATGGCTCAGTCAACCAAAACCCTAGCAAAGTCAACTGTGGTCAACTGTGCATTTAATCAAGGATTTGAAGGTGTGAGATGGTTGGAAAGGTCTCATTCATGTCCATATAAGCCTCATTTGGCATTTCAAAGATCAAGGTTGAAGGATTTGAGGTCAAACAAAAAGTTTCCAAAAATAGAAATGACCTGTAATTTTCACCTGCCAAAAATGGAAAGTTCTTCTCCTCAAAATTACATGTCCAAGAATGCTTCAAATGGAATTTTGCCCAACATGAAAGTTGAAGATCTTGCTCTCACCTTTCCAAAAAGTCCAAGAACACTCATTTCCCATGTGTGGTTGGCAAGTTATGATCAAATCATTTTCAGAAAAAGTTGAAATTCAAAGTGCCATAACTTTTGAATGGAAAGGCCAAATTGGTTGATTCTTTTTTGAGCAAACCACATTTAACATGTACTATCATAATGCATCATTACATTTCATCAAAAACTTTCACATAAAAAGGTCATTTTTCAAGTGATTTCATTTTGAATTTTGGTGGGAAAATATCATTTTTGAAAATATGCATCCTGTTCATGCCAAACCAATTCTAATTGCCTTGAAATTGAATTTGTGACTTGCTAGCACATGATTTCTGCACTGTTCCATTGATCACACTTACATAGGGGCATTTGTGCCAAATTGCATAACATGTGAAATTTGCTAATCCAATTCCATTTTGCTAAGCATGATTAGCACAGCTGATTAACAGGAGGTATATATACCTAACCATAACAGAAAATGCAGATCCACATTCACAATCTCAGATCAAAATCCAAAAAATCTCAAATTCTCTCAAGATTCTTCAAACTTTTTTTCAATTTTTCCTTCGAATTTCATGATCCTTTTTGGTTTCTCTTGTGATAATCATCATCAATAGGTACTATTGAAGATCTGTTTTAGGCAAAAATCGTGGAGAAGCTTTGAGAATTACAACTGTCGAAGCAAGCTCACTTCCATGGCAGTTAGGGATTTCGCGAAGCAGGAGCATTGTTGAGCTGAATTCTCACTTCTATTCATCTCCTGCATCATCCTAGTCCATCTGTTTTCACCATTGGAGCCTTGAGGAGCTCGATTTCACAGCTGTTGCTTCATAGAGGTAAGAATTCAACTCCTTCGATTCTTGAAATTGACATGTGGCTTAGGTAGATCGCACAACATATAGTAGAATGCAATTCGAATCATGTAAATTCATCAAGTAATCATGGAGAAATCTGGATTTAAAGTTCGGATGTCAAAACTTTTCTTGATCGAATCTTTTACTATGTTGAGTTCTGGATAAAATCATGATGATATTAGTGATCCTTGTTGAAAGACGAATCCATCCATATATAGTTTGTGCATTTCCATGAAGATTTGGTCATGAGCATGATTTCTGTTCAAGAACATGATGAACACTTCCATTTTCGTTCCAGAATGCGTATTTGATCTTCATGGCCTGGCTTTGTTTTAAATTCGCTGTTTCCCGCGCCTGTTGACCATTCACGCGTTGCCAGCTCGCTTAATGAAACTCAGCGTTTCATTAAGTGATCTCCATATTTACAAAATTGCCATCCGCGCCAATTAATTCATTTTAGGTTTTAAATATTTATTTCATTTCATCACCAAACTTCAAAAAATCATAAAAACCTCATGGATGATCCAAATTGATTGGGAATTTTTGCATTCATCTCCAATTTCTCTCTAGTTTTTTTTAGGTATGATAATAAAAGTTGTGCATGGATGGTTTTTATTTTGGTCTAGTGTCTTTGTTCATGTATGTTTCTTGCATATGTTTTGCCATTTCATTCATGAAATCTCGATGCTTGCTCCAAAATGCATGAAATTTTATATGCATGATCTAGACTCTTTCCTGGTAATTTTGGTATATGGTTTGCTAATTTTGCATTTCTGGATTAGGAGATATGATGTGATCTTTATGAGTGTGACAATGTGTGTCAGACTAGGTTATGTCCACTTCTTGAATTTTGTTTCCATGCTTATTGAATGCCATTTGCTCTGGATTTTTGCATGTGTTTACCCCTGTATGTCTAGTTTGAGCATGATTTTTTGTAGGATTTGTTGATCAATTTCCTATTTGATTGGGATTTTATTTTGCTGTTTAGTCATTTTTGGACTTTTCTTGAGTGATCAACTTACATGGCTTGTGAAATTCTCATGCCTTATCATATGAAGCTGAAATTTTGTGGATTGATTCTTAACATGCTTAAATTCATTTTGGCTTTGGAGTGACTCATTTATCTCATGTCATTTCTGTTTTACACTTGATTGAAGTTGATGCTCAATTTGATACCATGTATGAGCTTGTTTCTATATGCTTTGATTTGTTGATTTTCATTGACTTGGTTCCCATTATCCAAATAGCATGAAATTTGATATGCTGCTCATTGAATGTGTCCTGTTTAAGCTTGAATTTTTCTGGAATTTATTGAGCTGTTTTGATATTGGTTTGAGTGTGATCATTCTGTTAGCTCCAATGTGATTCCAAAGTGTATAGTTTGACATGTTTTGTGTATGAAATGGATTTGATGTATAGTTTTGACATGAGACCAATTAGACTTTGTTCTTATTTGATAAATCTTGGTTTTGATCAATTTTCACTTGCTGTTTTGAATTTTTTACCTCCTTTTGACCCTAGGCTTGTCCTAGTGGTCTTATTTCTCATGTTTGAGTTTGACTTTTCAGGTTAAGAAGCAAATGCTTTAAGGAGATCAATTCAAGTTGATTGATGTTGGTTTATTTGATTGTGATGAACTAACTTGTTTGTTTTGTAGGATGCTTAGCTCACTTGCTTTGAGCTTTGTGCTTTGCACATGTGAATAATTGTGTTAACTGTTGGTTCTTATATTGTTTGTTTTGACTTTGTGATTGGTACACTGATTATATTTGATTGATTTCAGGTACCATAGTTGCTAATAGTTCTTTGAGAACTTGCATTGCTTTGCTTGATAGCATTTGCATTGAGGTAGACTCTCTTGTCTTCATGTAGTCTGGAAGACCTGGCTTGTTATTTAGCCAGGCACCTGTCTGAAGTCCTCCTTAAGAGGCAATGTCTTTGTGTGTTTATTTTTGTCCCCAAGCAGGTGAAGTCCTTTTAATAAGGCAATTGGTAGACAAAAGAGATATGTAGCCTATCTCCTACTATTCTGTGAGTCTCTCACCTTGCTCACACTACTTGTGTTGATGCATAGTGAGTAAAAACCCAAGATCTATCGAGTCTTTAACTTGTGGAGAGAGTTCCCCCTTTCTGAACTCCCACACCTTCTGATATTCAATACTCTCCCTAACCAGGGATAAGAGTGATGAGGCACACCCCTCATATCCTTTCATCTGCTTCACCTTGGCTCTCAATGTCAAGGTTAAGAGCACCATTTACCCCATTCCAGTTGACTTTAAAGTCAAACCCTTTGATTGAGCCTGATTGCTTGGTTATAGTGTGTGATAAATGACCTTGTTTGATTATTTGCTTGATTCATATGTACATGTTTGCTTGCATGCTTTTGTGCATTTGTCATCATTGATTGTTCATTAGTGCATGATCATCATTGCATACCTTTGTGACACATTTGTGTTTGCCCATTGAGGACAATTGTAAGACCATGTTCTTTGGCCATTGTTCCTATGATGTGGAAGGGATAGAGTGTAAGACCAATTCATTGGTCACTCATATCCTCTTAGCCTTGTGCTTCTGTTTGTTTGTTGTATGTGAGGATGCAATTATAAGTCCATGTTGTTGGCCTTTGTACTCCTATGATCATCTTGTGGAGGTTGGAATAAGTCCAGATAGATTGGCATCTGACATCCCTACATTGTTTTGTTTTAGGAGATTGGTGTAAATCCATTTATTGGTATCCGGTATCCGCTTTTGTGTGTGAGATCGGAGTAAGTCCATTGATGGCATCCGGTATCACCTTGTCTTTTATTTTGCTAACTTGCTTTGTTGTTTTATTCCAAAGGACACACTTGAATCATCTTCTATATGATTTCAAGAGGTGAACTTCTAGGAAGTTTTACACTCCATCATCCATACCCTTTTGTTTCAAAATCCCTTCTCACATTGTTGACTTTTCAAACTTGTATATACATGTTGTGCAAACATTCTCACCTCTTTCAAATTAGAAACCTGGACCTTATGTCCTTGATTTTTCAAACTTCACTTTTGTTAATACTCCTTTTTGAATCAATCTTAATCATATTTTGATCATACTTTGTAAATACTCATAATCAATTAACTTCACCCATTCAATTGCTTTGTGGCTTTGTCCATTGTTAATATGTTTTCATACATTAGCCATAGGTTTCAATTCTCATAGTGGTTGATGTAAATCTCACCGCATCCTTAGTGAGTTGATTGTAAGTCTTCCATACTTATTATATGGTTAACCCCTCACTAGTGAGTTGAAGCTATCCTTGCATGGTGGATTGTTGGCATTGGTTGAGTTTTCTCCCGTTGAGAATGAAAAGCCTTAGTGCTCTTGTTTTAAAATTGAACCCACTGACAATTTGGAAATCTTTTAGCCGAACTACGGCGTTTTGATCCTTACCTTTGATGGAAGGTACGTAGGCAACGGGTTCATCCGTTCGAACACAAAAATAATTAACTTGTACATTCTTTCCTCATCATCCCATTCATGTTTGCACAATATGTCAAAAACAAATAAACATTTTTATACAACAAGTGTGAAAAGGGTTCCCTAGGAGTACCTAGGACGTGATGGGTGCCTAACACCTTCCCATTGCGTAATTTACCCCTTACCCAGATTCTCTGATCTTTTCATTAGTTTTCTACGTGTAAAACTTCTTAGGTTTTTGTTCGCTTTTTAACCAGTCCTTAGGATAAATAAAAGTGCGGTGGCGACTCGATTTCTTTGTATACTTTGCTTATGGTTTAATCAATAGATCATATAGTAACGAATACACCGCTACAGAAAAGTGGCGACTCCACTGGGGATAAAATGGTTCCTTGGTAGTATTGCCTACTTTTCACCCTTGTTGTATGATATTGTTATTTGTTATTTGACATATTTTTGTACAATTTGGGATAATTGTATTGATTGTAATGTTTGAATTGCTTGATATACAATTGTTGTTTGCTTTGGTGATCTCTGTGAGATGAGTTCTATACCCGAACTCGAGTGCACTCTAGGATAGGAGAATGACATAGTCTTGTTGACTGGTGTGGAGTATTCCTTAGCCAGTTGACTTGCGAGCCCATTCACTTGGTGGAGGTCATGTTGGATTAATAATGTCACACAAGTTATTTGTGGTTAGGCATTATTCTTTCAATCATGTGCCTTAGAAGCCAAGGACCTTAGTTTACCAAGCCCATCTTGGCCTATTTTTAGGACGTAGTGCGGAGGTCGTTCAGATGTCAGATCTGATGCGATTGTTACGCGATACTACACTCATAAGAGTCTCTCTTGAGAATATTTTTGGAATACGAGTATTCGTTCCTCCGATAATATCCGAAAGATGGGACGATGATTATGGGAACCTCTGGTAGAACATGTCTGGCAGGTTTAAACTCTAGTACACTCCCTTTGGGTGGTTCTTAACCGAGACTCCATGCTCGTGACTCTCAGCAAACCCGTGATTCATGGTTGAGTCGTTCAGACAACCTTAATATCAATGGAACTTGGGTGTTGATAAGGTGAAAACCTAAATCCACCAAAATGGATGATTGATATTAAGGATGTCAGAGCCGGTTCATGTACCGTTAATATCAATGGAACTTGGGTGTCGATAAGGTGAAAACCTAAATCCACCAAAATGGATGATTGATATTAGGGATACAATGAGCTTTCCCATGACCTTTGTTTGGTGTGACTTGCTTGATCCTTGAGTGTGATTGTTGCATTCATGCATTCATGCATTCATCTGCATTTCATGTCATCAGAAAAAGAGAAAATTTTCAAGGAACTTAAAAGGGTTTATTTGCAAAATTTTCAGACATGGAAAGACCAAAAAGGCATACAAAGAAGTACAGTTTCCGACAGCCTGATGTAAAAGAGTTAAGGAATCTGACATCTTATGTATTAGATCCCTTGGGTTTCAAAGCTTGGTATGGGAAGCTTTTGCCTCTACTCACTACTCAGGTCGATGAGGGTTTGATGAGTACTTTGGCTCAGTTTTATAATCCGTTGTATCATTGCTTCTTCTTTCCGGATTTCCAGTTATTGCCTACCTTGGAGGAGTATTCTCACCTCATTGGGATTCCGATTCTGGATCAGGTGTCGTTCAGTGGCTTGGAGAGTATTCCGACCGCTCGAGAGATTGCAAGTTTGTTGCACATAGACGAAGACTTGATTAGGGCTAATCTGACTACCAAAGGCGGAATTCAGGGTTTTCCTTCCGAGTTCCTCATCGCTCAAGCTACTTTCTATGGGAAGGCCAGGAGTGAGGATGTCTTTGAGGCTTTGTTTGTATTGCTCATCTATGGATTAGTGTTGTTTCCCAACTTCGACAAGTTTGTGGACATGAGTGCTATTAGGATCTTCTCAGTTCTTAATCCTGTTCCGACTTTGTTGGGTGATGCCTATGTCTCTTTGCACTCGAGGAATGCAAAGGGTGGAGGAGTTATCGTCTGCTGTCTACCTTTGCTGTACAAGTGGTTTATTTCGCACTTGCCGCAGCCAGTTGCTTTCAAGGAGAACAAGGGATGTCTACGGTGGTCTCAGAGACTTATGTCTCTCACCAATGATGATATCTCTTGGTATGATCGCGTGTATGATACCGTTCAGATCATTGATTATTGTGGTGAATTCCCTAATGTGCCTCTTCTTGGTACATGTGGTGGGATCAGCTACAATCCCATTCTAGCACGTCGTCAGCTTGGGTTCCCCCTAAAGGATAAACCTCATAACATTCTGTTAGAAGGTGTGTTCTTTCTGGAGGGTAAAGATCCCCAAGGCCTGAAAGCCAGATTTGTCCGCGCTTGGCGCAAGATCTGCAAGAAGAGTAGGAATGAGTTGGGTCCGAAGAACTGCATTGCTTTGGAACCCTATACCTCTTGGGTCAGACAGAGAGCTGCCGTCTACTTGATGCCATACGATCATCCGAGACCTACACCTTTGGACGTGGCTGGGCCTTCAACCCTCCCTATCCAACGTGTAGAGGAGTTGAGAGAGGAAGATCTTTCGCGTGCTTGGATCCGTGAAAGAGAGGAAGTGCTGCAGCAACTTAAGGAGAAAGACGCTCTGATTGAGTTTCTCGAGCATCGGGTGATCGACAATCCGAACGATACTTGGACTTCTTTGCTTCCTCAGTCTTCCAAGTTCTGGAAGAGGAGGTATGATCAGCTTGCAAAGGAGAAAGCGGATATGGAAGCATCCTATGAGCGAGAGATCAAGAAGCTGTGTACTTCTCGTCTTCCAGCATCCCGAGCTAATAGGGATCCATAGGATGTTGTTTTCCTTTTCTCTTTGTAATGATCAAAAAATGTTGTACTTCTTTGCAAAATATATTGAATGAGATGTTTTCCATATGAAATTAAAAATGCTCTAAATATTCAAAAGTTTGCGAATAATACCCTGAGGGTTCCTTGAAAATAAAACAAAGCATATGCATTAGCATTTCATGCATCATTTTGCATAAGCAGGTACCCCTTGTTTCTGGTCTTCTTGTCCTAACTCTGTGTTCTTCATTTATTTTGAAGACAAGCTGACTCACCGGTATTATACTCGAGCCAATTCTGCAAGAGTCATGGATCAGCTAGAACAAGAGAACCGTGAGTTGAAAGAAGAGGTCGTCAGACTTGGCGCTTTGATGGAGCAACTTCTTGCTGCTCAGAATCAACCTGCTCAACCGCCTGCAACTCCTGTTCAGAGGACAGTTATCTCAGAGATTGTCGCTTCTACTGTGCCTGCTGCCAGTGCTCATTATGTGCCCAACGCTATGCCAGCCGGGTTCCCTTGGGGTATGCCTCCAGGTTTCATGCCTGATATCCCTGCTCCAACTTTTGCTCACATGCCGGCATCTAGCCCGGTCCCTGCTGCTGCTCCTCCTGTCGTGCATACCATGCCCAGGGTAGACGACACCATCTATCATTCCGAGCCATCTGAGGGCCCGGACGTTAATGAAAAGATGGACGCCATGAACGACCAATTCCTTGAGCTGAGGAAGGAATTGAAGACCCTTCGAGGTAAAGATCTGTTCGGCAAGTCTGCTGCCGAATTATGCCTTGTTCCCGGTGTGAAGATACCGATCAAATTCAAAGTTCCTGACTTTGAAAAATACAAAGGGAACACCTGTCCTCTTGCTCACCTGGTCATGTACGCCAGGAAGATGTCAACCCAAACTGATAATGGTCAGCTTCTGATTCATTATTTTCAAGACAGTTTATCGGGTGCTGCGCTCAGATGGTATATGAGCTTGGATAGTGCTAATATCAGATACTTCAACGACCTTGGCGAGGCCTTCGTCAAACAATACAAATATAACGTCGATATGGCGCCTGACCGAGATCAACTCAGGTCCATGTCGCAGAAAGATAAAGAAACGTTCAAGGAGTACGCCCAGAGGTGGCGAGAGCTGGCAGCTCAGATTACTCCGCCGCTGGAGGAGAAAGAGATGACTAAGATCTTCTTGAAGACTCTTAGTTCTTTTTATTACGAGCGGATGGTCGCTAGTGCTCCCTCCGATTTCACCGAGATGGTGAATATGGGGATGAGGTTGGAAGAAGGTGTCCGTGAAGGACGTTTGGCGAAAGATGAAGGCTCTTCTAGCAAGCGGTATGGAGCATTTGCTAAGAAGAAAGATGGGGAAGCACATGCTGTGCAATCCCATGGCAAACCAAGGAAACCTCCTGTTCAGAGGAAACCCGCACGCCGTGCCGGTCATCAGCACCAGGTGGCTCATATAGCACCTGTTTTCAAAGATAATGCTCAGCAACATCAGTAATATCAGCAATATCAGCATCAGCAATATCAACAGCCTCAATATCAGCAACAGGCTTACCAGCCTCGTGGAAGCACAACCAATCAGGCCAACTTGAATTATGATAGGAAGAAGATCAACTTCGATCCGATTCCGATGACATATGCAGAGCTTTATCCTTCCTTATTGGAAAGGAAATTGGTTTCTCCCAGGGATCCTCCTGCTATTCCTGCAAACCCACAATGGTGGTATAAACCAGATCAGCATTGTGTGTATCACTCCGGAGCTCCGGGCCATAATATTGAAAATTGTTATCCATTCAAGACTAAGGTTCAAGACCTTATGAGGTGTGGGATTCTGAGCTTTGAAGATTCAGGCCCAAATGTCACTAAGAACCCATTGCCTTCGCATGGGAAATCTGTGAACATGGTCCAGGGATACCCTGGGAAATATAAGGTCAAATATGTAAGTCATATTCGACAGTCGTTGGTAGAATTACATCGGTTGTTGTGTCAGTACAGCCACATGGAGCATGACCACGACAAGTGCCGTATTTGCTCGGTGAACCGCTTGGGTTGCAACCAGGTCCGCAGAGAATTGCAAGAGTTATTAGACGAAGGAACCATTGAGATTCTGCAGAATCGAAATGTCGATGAGGACGAACCGGAGGTTAATGTTATATCCCCCGTGTTCAAGTTACCCGAGCCTGTTGTTATTCGCTATGATAGCAGCAAGCCGAAGGCTTCTCCCTCCTTGGTGATTAAACCTGCAGGCCCCGTGTCTTATTCGTCTGACCGAGCTGTGCTGTTCAGATACAACCCAGTGGCTGTGCAAGATGGGGTAGAAGTGCCTTTGCCCTCAACTGCTGTAACCAACATCGCTGATGTAAGCGGGCTGACCCGGAGTGGTCGTGTTTTTTCTGCACCTGCTAAGGCTCCTGTTGCTTCTGAATCTGCTGAGCGTCCGGTTGAGACCGCTGTTAATATTCAGAATCCGGCACTTGATGTTGCCAGACCCTCCTCCGTACAAAAGACTCCTGCTACTTCCGTTGGCCCGAGTGGCATTGCGAATGAAGAATCTGATGAGATGCTGAAGCTCATCAAGAAGAGTGAGTATAACGTTGTAGACCAGCTTCTACAAACGCCATCCAAAATCTCCATATTATCCTTGCTGTTGCATTCAGAACCCCATAGGGAGGCTCTGCAGAAAGTATTGGATCTGGCGTATGTTGATCATGACGTCACCGTTGAACAGTTTGACGGTATAGTTGCAAACATCACTGCTTGCAACACTCTGAGTTTTAGTGACGCTGATCTCCCCGAGGAGGGAAGAGACCACAACATGGCTTTACACATATCTCTAAACTGCAAATCTGATGCTATGTCCAACATGCTGGTGGACACTGGATCATCCTTAAATGTATTGCCAAAATCCACACTCTCCAGATTGTCATATCAAGGTCCTCCTATGAGGCAGAGTGGGGTCGTTGTGAAGGCTTTTGATGGGTCGCGTAAGACCGTGATTGGGGAAGTTGATCTCCCTATCAAAATTGGACCAAGCGATTTCCAGGTTACCTTCCAGGTAATGGATATCCACCCATCTTATAGCTGTCTCCTTGGCAGACCATGGATTCACGAGGCTGGCGCCGTGACATCCACCCTACACCAGAAGCTGAAATTTGTTAAGAATAAGAAACTGGTTGTGGTAGGGGGAGAAAAGGCTCTCCTGGTTAGCCACTTGTCTTCTTTCTCATACATTGACGCTGAGGACAAAGTTGGAACTCCGTTCCAAGCTTTATCTATTGATGAACCGATTGAGAAGAAGTCTCCATCATTCGTTTCCTACCGTGATGCAAAGCTGGCCATTGAATGTGGTGCAGTTGCTGGTTTAGGGAAGGTGATTGAGCTTGAAGACAATAGATCCCGGGCTGGCATTGGCTACTGTTCTGGGGCATTTAATGAGCAAGGTCTGTTCACAAGTGGAGGACTCATCCATGATGATCAGCCTGAAGAGGAAGCTGCTGCTATCTTGGAAGAGGATGCAGAGAATGTGAACAACTTCGTTATTCCTGGTGGTGTCTGCCACAACTGGGTCACTGTAGATGTTCCTACGGTCATCCATAGATCAGAGTAATTGTTCACTTTGTTTAAAACCCTTCTCCCATGCCAAAAGGAGAAGTGATGACATTGTTGGCAGCATATATACGATGATATTTTCATTCAATTAATGCATTATCAAACATTTGTTTTTCCATTTGTTTTCACTTTTTGCTTTTGCATGAAATCAGTGATCACAAAAAACCCATAAAAACAAGAATAAAAACACTTTTCATCTGCATAATGATTTGTTTGTTTAAATTCTAAAGTTTTCATTAACCAAAATCATTATGCAGGTTGATTCTAAAACCCATTGAACATAATGATCCAACGCCATCTCCCAATTTTGAATTCCCTGTATTTGAGGCAGAGGAAGATGATGTTGAAGGAATTCCTTATGAGATTACCCGTCTCCTTGAGCACGAAGAGAAGATCATTCAGCCGCACCTTGAAGATCTGGAAATAGTCAACTTGGGGTCTGAGGATTGTGTTCGTATGGTGAAGATTGGGGCACTTCTTGAAGAGTCTGTCAAGAAGAGTTTGATCAGTTTGCTACGAGAATATTCCGATATCTTTGCTTGGTCATATGAAGACATGCCGGGTCTAGATACAGATATTGTGCAACATTTCCTGCCTCTGAAACCTGAGTGCGTGCCTGTGAAGCAGAAGCTCAGAAGAACTCATCCAGATATGGCAGTGAAGATCAAAGAGGAAGTTCAGAAGCAAATTGATGCGGGGTTTCTGGTGACTTCTGTATATCCTCAATGGGTGGCCAATATTGTGCCTGTTCCTAAGAAGGACGGAAAAGTCCGTATGTGCGTTGATTACAGAGATTTGAATAAAGCTAGTCTGAAAGATGATTTTCCTCTACCACACATTGATATGTTGGTAGATAATACAGCTAAATTCAAAGTCTTTTCCTTTATGGACGGATTTTCCGGTTATAATCAAATCAAGATGGCACCCGAAGATATGGAGAAGACAACATTCATCACACCTTGGGGAACATTCTGTTATCGAGTGATGCCCTTCGGTTTGAAGAACGCCGGAGCCACGTATCAACGAGCCATGACTACCTTGTTTCATGATATGATGCACAAGGAGATAGAGGTCTATGTTGATGATATGATTGTTAAGTCCCGAGCGGAAGTTGAGCATGTTGAGCATTTGTTGAAGCTTTTTCAGCGTCTGAAGAAGTTTAGACTTCGTCTGAATCCGAACAAATGTACATTTGGAGTCCGTTCCGGCAAGTTGTTGGGTTTTGTGGTCAGCGAGAGAGGTATTGAAGTTGATCCTGCCAAGGTCAAAGCAATACAAGAGATGCCATCACCCAAAACTGAGAAGCAAGTCCGAGGTTTTCTTGGCCGCTTGAACTATATTTCCAGATTTATATCCCACATGACTGCCACATGTGCGCCGATATTCAAGCTCCTTCGGAAGGATCAGTCTCATGATTGGACCGAGGATTGCCAGAAAGCTTTCGACAGTATCAAGGAGTATCTGTCTGAACCTCCGATCTTGTCTCCGCCTGTGGAAGGAAGACCTCTGATTATGTATTTGACTGTTCTTGAAGACTCGATGGGTTGTGTACTCGGTCAACAAGATGAATCAGGGAAGAAAGAATCTGCTATATACTACCTCAGTAAGAAATTTACTGATTGTGAGTCTCGGTACTCTATGCTTGAGAAGACGTGCTGTGCTTTAGCTTGGGCTGCTAAGCGTTTGCGCCAGTACATGATAAATCATACAACTTGGTTGATATCCAGAATGGATCCAATTAAGTATATCTTCGAGAAGCCTGCTTTAACTGGGAGGATTGCCCGTTGGCAGATGTTGTTGTCTGAGTATGATATTGAGTATCGAGCTCAGAAAGCTATCAAAGGTAGTATCTTGGCTGACCATTTAGCGCACCAGCCTATTGAAGATCATCAGTCTGTTCAGTATGACTTCCCAGATGAGGAGATTCTGTATTTGAAAATGAAAGATTGTGACGAGCCTACACTTGATGAAGGTCCAGAACCTGGTTCCAGATGGACGATGGTGTTTGACGGCGCTGTAAATCAGTATGGAAATGGAATTGGGGCAGTGATTGTTACTCCTCATGGTACTCATATTTCGTTTACAGCAAGGCTAACTTTCAAATGCACGAATAATATGGCAGAGTACGAAGCTTGTATTATGGGACTTGAAGAATGTATTGATTTGAGAATCAAACATCTTGATGTGTATGGTGATTCGGCCCTAGTTGTTAATCAGATTAAGGGTGAATGGGAGACGAATCAGCCAAGTCTCATTCCGTACAGAGATTATGCAAGAAGGATTTCAACGTTCTTTACAGAAGTTGACTTTCATCATATTCCTCGAGAGGATAATCGGATGGCAGATGCTCTTGCTACACTTACTTCCATGATTGTTGTGAAGTATTAGAATAAAGTTCCCAATATTACCGTGATGCGCTTGGATAGACCAGCTCACATATTTGCAATTGAAGAAGTGAAAGATGACAAGCCTTGGTATTTTGATATCAAGAATTTCCTCCAGAACCAGGTCTACCCGCCTGGGGCATCTGTGAAAGACAGGAAAACTTTGAGAAGGTTGTCAGGCAGTTTCTACCTCAGTGGTGAAGTGCTGTACAAGAGAAATTTTGATATGGTTTTGCTCAGGTGCGTGGATAGACACGAAGCAAACCTGTTGATGACTGAGGTCCATGAGGGTTCATTTGGTACTCATTCCAATGGACATGCCATGGCTAGAAAGATGATGAGAGCAGGCTACTATTGGCTGACAATGGAGTCTGACTGCTGCAAATATGTGAAGAAATGCCACAAATGTCAGATTTATGCGGATAAGATTCATATTCCTCCGACACTTCTGAATGTGGGGAATTGACATGATCGGCATGATTGAGCCGAAAGCGTCCAACGGACACAGGTTTATTCTCATAGCAATTGATTACTTCACCAAATGGGTTGAAGCCGCTTCGTATGCTAATGTGACTAGACAGGTGGTTGTGAAGTTTATCAAGAACCAACTGATCTGCCGTTATGGTGTGCCAGAGAGGATCATTACTGATAATGGATCTAATCTGAATAATAAGATGATGGATGAGTTGTGCGCCGAATTCAAGATTGCACACCATAATTCCTCTCCTTACAGACCTAAGATGAATGGGGCTGTTGAAGCTGCTAATAAGAATATCAAGAAGATTATCCAGAAGATGACTGTCACATACAAAGATTGGCATGAGATGCTGCCATTTGCTTTGCATGGATATCGTACATCTGTACGCACTTCAACAGGGGCAACCCCTTTTTCTCTTGTTTACGGCATGGAAGCTGTTCTCCCAGTAGAGGTGGAGATCCCATTAATGCGAGTCTTGATGGAAGCCAAGTTGACTGATGCTGAATGGATTTAGAGTCGTTACGACCAGCTGAATTTGATTGAAGAGAAGCAATTGACTGCCATGTGTCATGGTCAGTTATATCAGCAGAGAATGAAGAAAGCATTCGATAAGAAGGTCAAGCCTCGTGTGTTCCGAGAAGGTGACCTCGTGCTCAAGAAAGTCTTGTCTTTCGCGCCCGATTCCAGGGGCAAGTGGACTCCAAACTACGAGGGTCCATATGTTGTTAAGAGAGCCTTTTCAGGCGGTGCTTTGATGCTTACAACAATGGATGGGGAGGATTTCACTCGTCCTGTGAATTCAGATGCAGTCAAGAAATACTTTGCCTAAAAAAAAGAGTATATGCAAATGAAAAACAGAATAACTCGCTAAGTTGAAAACCCGAAAGGGCGGCTTAGGCAAAAATGAGCGTCTCGGTGGAGAACCCGCAAGGGTGATCCAGGCAAAAATTAGAGACTAGAAAAAAAAAGGAGATATTTGCATCCCGCTAGATTGAGTACCTCACCCTGGGGCAATCTAGGCAAGAATTAGGGAATTGGCAAGTAACTGCATCCTGACAAGACTTTCTGGTCACCAGCTGTCTGTTCGTCAAAGATTCTCGATTCGTCGTCAACTAAAGCTTCGAATACATCGAGATTCAAATTGGTAGAGAAAGGATCATTATGTTCAATGTAGCCCTCTTCCAATATATATCACTGATTTCAAATTTGTACAGATCTATGGAGTCTTGCCATTTGCAGGCTACCATTCCATCAAATAAATTTGAGCTTTTATCCAATTATTTTCACTCTTATTTGTTTCAATTCAACAAATGTTTTGCATGTTTTAATTGATAAAATATCATTGTTTTAATCAAATCAAATTTTTTCAAAATTGTTGTTTTAAAACAAAGTGAATATCCGCAATGTTGAAAGGATACCTGAGGATGTCTCAGTGCTCTCCCAAGGGTGGTATGATTCCCAACAGGTAAGACTTTGGTTCATATTCCTGGTTTGGTTGTATCCTCTTCCTCCAGATCTCTATTGGGGTTGTTCCTCAAGCAGAGTTGTTGGTGGGGTTGTTCCCCAGTATAATCGCAAGCAGAGTGTTGTTGAAGACCCACTTTTTCTCCAGCAGCAGTTTCTCTCCAGCATGGATGTTGTTTTTGGAAGATTCAGTCAGTGGGTTAACATTCCCGCACTTTATTTGTCCCCTCAGCACAGTCGCTAGCAGAGTTGTTGTCACTCTCTCCAGTGCAGTTACCAGTAGAGTTGTTGATTTCTCTCTATCAGAATGTTTGTTCTCCTCAGCAGAGCAGGATTTATTTTCCTACTCCGTGGTTGATTGGGTTGATATCCCAGTATTTTCATCCATATCTCGCCAGCGTTGTCTGCAGAATGGTTGTTGTGGCAAGTGTTGCCCGTTGAACCTCCTTCAATCCCCAGTATGATTGGTTGATAGCTCCGTCATCCAGAGGTTGGATTGACTTCCTGATTACCTTTGATCCTCAGTAGAGTGGCTTCTATTGTAGAATCTACTGATATGATCTACCAGATATGCATGTTCTCCCCGAGTAGAGTGACTTGTTGCAGAATCTACTTGTGTGGTGCTTTCTCCTTCAGTGGGTTGTTCCCCAAGAGAGTAGCCGACAGTTTTCCCTAGTAGAGTTGCTTATGCAGTTAGATTCTACTTGGATGATTTTGTTCTCCTGCAGTGGGTTGTTCCCTGGAATTGTTTGGAGTTATTTTTTTTGAAGCAGTTCGTGTTGTGCTGTGAACTTTTGTTTCTCAGTTGATACTGGGATTCCCTGCAGATGTCTTGGGGTCTCTCTTCTTCCCCAACAGATTCGTCTTGGTGGCAGTTTTGCCCGTTGTGACTTTCTGTGCCCTGATTGGTTTGTTTCGCTGATCCATTACTCAGAGATTTGGTGTATCCTGATATCTCTGCTTCCCTGCAGTACCCGCAGATCCTTGCTTTTTAGCATGTAGATCTCCGCAGATTGGCTTTCCAGTTGGTTTTTCCCCTGGGAGTATAATACCGGGCGTTTGATTCCTGGGCCTGTTGTGTTAAATATGTCTGTTTTGTCAGCATTCATCAAACATAAACACGCATATTCATGCATATTCATAAAACATTCAGATAATCATGTTGCATTTTTTGCCATATATCTTTTGTTTGTTGTCTCATGCTATGGGTTTTATAGATCTCTTTATAGATCTTCCCAAGCGGATGTCGGGTTTTAAATCTCTCCATATAGAGTCAGCCCCGTAAGCAGAAAATGTTTGTCTTTCCTTCTGCAGTTCCCCACTGAGATATACCCTCGTGGATGACGGTTTCTTCCGTTTCCTCCCAACATATATATTGGGATGGATCTTCCTATTGAGTTATATTCTCATTAGGATGTGTCTTGATTCAGTCTGTCTTTTCGGAATATTCCCGAATTGGCGTTTTGTCAATTGTCTTTTGTGCTTCCCAGTGGGTTGTTCCCCCAGCGGAGTTTTCGGGCCTCTACCCTTATACCGGTAGTTGTAAGTCCTATTTTTCCTTGCCCTTTTGATGGAATTGGTGGTTATATACCTTTTATTCCTCGGCAAAGGTTGGTGGTTTGTTATAAACCCTATTTTGTTTCTCGTACGGATTTGTGATTTCTTTCATCCCCACGTGAATTCGTGGTTATCCCCACCAGAGTATGGCTACTACCCCGTATTCGGTAGATGTAAGCCCTATCTCTTTTCCCCTAGCAGAGGTAACCCTTTGTGGTTCGTTCTGGCTGTTGGTGAATTTTCTGTTGTTGTGGTTTCATCCCTAACAGAGTTGGTATCTCCCTGTGGTGATCTATATCCCCAGTTGAGTTTGTGGTCTTCTACCCCGTATTCGGTAGTGGTAAATCCCATGTTGTGGTTTTTCTCCCCAGTGGAGTTTGTGCCTTATGGTGCGCGTGGATAATTGCCGGATGCTTGCAGTTTTATCCCAATCAGATTTTTGGTATTCTACCCCGTATTCGGTAGATGTAAACCCTAATTTCTCCCTTTTGCAGAGTTAACCTTGTTGTTCATCCTAACCGATGTTGGTTGCTCGTTGTGGTTATCTTCATTCGTTGTTCGATGTTGATATTCCTCCTTTCTTCTAGGTAGTTGCTCTTGAGTAAGCACTTGTATCCCCAGCAAATCTTCTGGATCATTGCCATATGCTTGCAATGTTATCCCTTTTGAAGTCGTCGGTGGATCCTTTCACCGTTTGCTAGTGATTTGTTCTCCGGATCATTGATTGTTTATCAATGCATCCCCAGCTAGTCCCTGCGGATAATTGCCGGATGCTTGTAATTTATCTCCAGCGGGTCTTCTTTCATTTACCCTTTTGTTGGTAATGATTGTTGCTTCCTTTGATCGGTCATCTTTATATACCTAGTTGGTATCCCGATGCCTTTCTTTTCGGTCGATTTATCCTTTGTTAACCCAGTAACCGGTTGTGGATAATCTTCCATGCGAGTCTATTATTCACGGTCTGCCGGTAATGAATAATATACCTCATGCGCTCTTCAGTTGAAACCTTTTGTGTTTCCCTGGTCGAGTAAGATTCGTTATTTCCCTCTGCGGAGTCGAATGTTCTTTGTTGTTGGATAATTGCCGGATGCTCGCAATTTATCCTCTTTTGAGTTGTCTTTCGTTTACCCGGATGCTTGGTATCGATTGTCTCTCTTTTTGGCTAGTCACCTATTATATACTTCGGTATCTCTAGTGTCTTTTCCTTTCGAGTATATTATTCACGGTCTGCCGGTAATGAATAATATTTCTCATGCGCTCTTTAGTTGGAATCCTTTGTTGATTTTCCCCAGCCGAGCAAGATTCGTATTCTTTGTAGAATCGAATATCCATCCTTTAACCAGTTTGTGTTTCGGATGATGTGTTTTGGCATATATACCAATCCACGTTTTCGGTAGATCACCTATTATATACCTCGGTATCCTTGGTGTTTCTTACCATGCGAGTTTATTATCTACGGTCTGCCGGTAATAGATGATATATCTCATGCGAGTATTCTTATCCACGTTCTGACGGTAATGGATATTATATCTCATGCACTCTTTGGGTTTGTGTCCCTAGTTGAGTAAGATTCGTATTCTTTGTAGAATCGAATATCCATCCTTTAACCAGTTTGTCTTTTCGGATGGTGAGTGTTTTGGAATATATACCAATTCACGTTTTGGTCGGTCACCTATTATATACTTCGGTATCCCTGGTGTTCCTTTCTGCTCCCTATTATGACTTTGGTCCCCTGTGGAGTCAGATTTTTCCTGAGTTTATGTACCTTTTTCAGGTCTTTCTCAGATGTTTGGTTGATTGATATCTCTCACCCTTATACTGGTCTTAGATATTCATTCTTCCTGAGTTTGTTACTTATACCGGTAACACCTCATCCTTTGGCTTCCCCTGGAAACTCTTTTCTAGATTTCCCCAGCGGAGTTGTGTTTCTATTTGTGTTGCTGTATTGGTGTTCTCCCCAGTACATGCGTTTCGCGAGTCAGCTTGAGTCTTTCCAACGGGATTTGTTGTCCTTTGGAATTGCTTCTTTCCCCGACTTGAGTCCTTTACTTCCCCAGTGAGGTCTCCAGTCTGATTTCTGTTATGTCTCCTAATCAGAGTCGTGTCTTGTGCACGTCGTGTCAGTTTTGTTTTCCTAACTTAGAGTCGTGTCCTGCTCACGCACTCTTTTTCTTTATTATCCCAATAAGAGTCCGCAAGAGTCTTGTTAGAGTCTCTGCTCCTGGTGAGTGTATTACTCCGATGGATCGTCTATTCTTCTATGTGAATCATATTCCCCGCAGAGTTTGTGTCTTTTTGCACGCATACATTTGCATCATGAGGTCTCTTAGGGACCAAAATCTGTCTCATTACTGTTATTTAAGCCCATTCTACCGCGTCGAGATGAAGATTTCTAAACTTCACTTCTCCGGCTAGAATGACCTTAAATAGGGGCATCTGTAAGACCCCAATTTTGTCCCTAAGATCCCTCATAGCATCATATCATATCATTCATTGCCTCAAGGATCATTGTGCACCTTTGTTTCTCTCCTAGTGGGTGGCTATCTTGTGAGAGTGGTTCTTGATCACCAGGCATGTATTGCATTTGTATATCATTGCTTTTCATATGTTTACTAACCAAAAGTACAAAAATATTGTCATCTAACCTTGTTGCTTGCAGATGAAGCAAACTAGGTCAAGCCAGTTAAAATCAGCCATTGGGCAATGGATGGTGACCATTCTTGAAGAATTTGGGCACCATGATCATTCATCAAGAGTTCATATGAGTTGTGGTATCATTTGGTATCAAGATCTCATGTGAAAGAGGGTTGAAATTCATCAGAACATGGCTCAGTCAACCAAAACCCTAGCAAAGTCAACTGTGGTCAACTGTGCATTTAATCAAGGATTTGAAGGTGTGAGATGGTTGGAAAGGTCTCATTCATGTCCATATAAGCCTCATTTGGCATTTCAAAGATCAAGGTTGAAGGATTTGAGGTCAAACAAAAAGTTTCCAAAAATAGAAATGACCTGTAATTTTCACCTGCCAAAAATGGAAAGTTCTTCTCCTCAAAATTACATGTCCAAGAATGCTTCAAATGGAATTTTGCCCAACATGAAAGTTGAAGATCTTGCTCTCACCTTTCCAAAAAGTCCAAGAACACTCATTTCCCATGTGTGGTTGGCAAGTTATGATCAAATCATTTTCAGAAAAAGTTGAAATTCAAAGTGCCATAACTTTTGAATGGAAAGGCCAAATTGGTTGATTCTTTTTTGAGCAAACCACATTTAACATGTGTCGCATCACGCGAAAAACCGGCGGGAAAAGAAAGAACACAACAGAGCCGCCACCGTGCGTTATTTATCCCAAAAGAGGGAAAGGAAATGCTCGAAGTAAACCTGGGAAAGAACATGGTCTCGCGACCAAAGAGAATAGGTTCGGGAATCGGTTATGCGAAGGGAAGGTATTAGCACCCCTACGCATCCGTAGTACTCTACGGGATCCACGCACAATAGAAAGGAAAATGGTTGCTAAACACTGCTCACACTCACACACACTGGCTGAAAAGAGACAAAAGAAACTGACTGAAACTGACTCGGCAGGATGTCGCATCCTGGGCCTACTTAGTCTATCAGGCATAGACATCAGAGTCGAAGTAGTTCGGACTGGGGAGACGACACATGCTCGCTAGGATGTCGCATCCTATGCATACGTATCTTCTCGGACGAGAGAAGAATCAGAGCATTCGTAGCTCGACTGACACGCACACAAACAAACAAGACACAGGCAAACATGGAGCCCGACTGCCAATCCCTGGACTTATATCAACATCCGAACCTAAACACACACACACTGGAACCCAAATGCCACTCGATGGACTTACATCAGCTTCCAAGCACACAACAACACGACAAGTTAATAGGGAGTCGGGGACTCGAGCCTATAACTGTCAAGCACACACTCAAACAAACAGACAACAAATTGCTAGGGAGTCAGGCACTCGAGCCTAGCAACTGTCAAACAACACACACAAAAAAGAAAAAAAGGGCCCCCGGAGAGATCAGCTCAATCTCCTGCCTACATACTTCATCTGGTATGAAGATCAGGGCGATGTAGTTCCCCTACAGAGGGATAAAAGACTAGCCTAACCAGATAACAGAGGGAGACACAACTAGGGAGACTACGACTCGAGCCTAGATGTTATCATGCAAAATCGTCCCTAAGTTAAGGTTTCTAGCTAACTGGCACAGGGAGCCAGCCTATCCTAATCATGACTTGCACAGGGAGCAAGCCACACACACACTTAACTTGCACAGGAAGCAAGCCAAGCAAAACCTAACTTGCACAGGAAGCAAGTCTAAACTAATCCTAACTTGCACAGGAAGCAAGTCAAACAATCCTAACTTGCACAGGAAGCAAGTCAAACAATCCTAACTTGCACAGGAAGCAAGTCAAACAATCCTAACTTGCACAGGAAGCAAGTCAAACAATCCTACAAGCACAGATAGCACACACTATACACAAGCAAGGGGCTCAAACAAGGCTAGGTTTTAGTCGAGGGGTCATATCAACCTCAACAAACAAACCTCTGGAACTGGGTGAATGTGCTCTTAACCTTGCCATTGAGGGGCTAAGGTGAAGCAGATGAAGGGTGAGTGAAGATAAGACTTCACAGCTCTTATCCCTGGCCTGGGAGAGCTTAAGACAAGAATGTGTGGGTTCAGAAAGTGGGAACCCTTCTACACATTTGAAACTGACTCAATTGTACAATTGTACAAGATCTTGGGTTTGTATCTGCAATGCATCAACACAGCGGTGTGAGCAAAGCAGATGACACAACATGAATAGTGGGGGATAGATTGCATATCCCTACCTTCCACCAATTGCCTCTTCACTTAGGAGGACTTTGACTCTATGCAAGGACAAAAGTAAACAGTCACAAACATTGCCTCTTAAGGAGGACTTCAGACAGTTGCCTGGCCAAGTAACAGGCCAGGTCTTCCAGACTACATGGAGATGAGAAATTATACCTCAAGCAAATTGCTCTTAAGCAAAGCAAAGCAAAGTTCACAGGGAACTAAAAGCAACTAAAGTACCTGAAATCAGTCAAGCACAGTTAGTATACAGGTCAAAGTTAAATCAAGATGAAACAGATGTCAACCGGTCAACACAAGCAAGTGAATGTGCAAGGCACAAGGCTTAAGGCATGTGAGCCAAGCCACCTACAAAACAAACATGTTAGACAATGATATTTAGGCAAGCTCAATCAAAAAGAAGTGGTTTCATTGGTCATTTGTTGGTCAACCTGAAAACATGAACTCAAAGGTGAGTAACAGGACCACTAGGTCAAGCCTAGGGTCAAAAAGGAATGAGAAAGTCAAAACAGCAAAGGGCAAGCATCCAAAATCATGTTCAAAACATTAAGAAACAAACCCAATTGGTTTTACATTCATATCAATCATCATCATCATTTCATGAACCAATTAGGTCAAAACATGGCATTTAGAAGCTCATAGAAGTCAACAGCAAGACTCAACTCAAAAGCAATCTTAAACATTTCCAAAAATCACCAAATAAATCATGATCAATCCTAACACATATCATGGTAAGCATGTCAAATTTCATCTCATTTGGACAAATGGAAGGCAGTCAATGAAAATCAGAAAGTCAAAGCAATTTTGAACATGCTCAAAGTAGTCAACCAAACATGCATCAACTTAGAAAAATCATAAGTCAGAGATGGTGTATGATAAATGAATGGGACTAAAACCATGGCAAAGATGAGGATGTCTAGTTATCTCATGTAAAATTTCATGTCCATTTAATAAAGTATGAGAATTTCACAAATGAAATGGGAACATGTGTCACACAAGGTCAACATTTTGGTCAACAGGGGAGAAAATCTCAAACAATTAGGAAATGCCACAAATAATTCCAAGAAAATTCACATGTAAACTAGACATACAAGAGTAGGTTCATGCAAAAAATCAGATCAATTGGAGGTCAAGAAGCATGGTAATGAAAATCATGAAGTTGGACATCAATGGTGTGACACAAATTGTCACACCCTAATTCAAAAAATCATATCTCACAAACCAGCAATGATAAATTCACAAACTCTACACCAAAATCACCATGAGTGTGTCTAGTTTAAGCACAAAAAATTTGGGAGCCATTGGATAAAGTATCATCATTTCACAAATGTTTTGGCAAGATGTACAAAAATTGGTCACATGTCACAAACCCTAGCACCAATTAAAAACCAATCATCCAAAAATTCTGGAAAAAAATGTGATAAAAAACTAGAGATGGAGATGAACACCACACAAAAATTCCCATGAAATTTGGATTTGAAATAAATAAGTTATGATTTTTGCAAGTTTGTGGGACAAAGTGAAATAATTATTGAAATGAATTTATTTAAATGAATTAAAGTGGATTAGGAATTAAAAAGAGAAAAAAACACAGCCACCCATTAATCCTAGGTGGCGGTTGGCTTTGCTGAAAAAACAAAACTCAGCGCTCCTTTTTAATACATATTTTATAGAAGGCGTTAAATAAATGAATTGGCATTGCGCCCCAGTGGTAAAACACTTGGTATTTGAAGCTTTGAGGCAAAGGTCTGGGGTTTGAATCCCCCTCGCCCCAGGCCTTTTGGCATTTATTTAATGGCTTGGCTACAGTAAAAAAGCAAAAATCCAGCATTCATATTGCAGTATTCATATTGTAGAAAAAAAAACTACAGTAGCAGCGTTTCAACAACTACAAACCCAGGTCGAATTTTTTTTTTCTCCAAATTCAAAAACAGATATATCAATACGTGCATCTTCCCTCACACATTCACAATCCAACAACCATTTACATTAATTCGAACTCATATGGAAGAATCAAACGAAACATCATTCACATGTGAAACTTTAAAACAACATAACTTGCTAAATACTAAACCATTTTCAACCATTCAAAGCTCATAATGATCAGGGAAAGGAGATCTACAAAGTGTATATCATGATTTTGGGAAAGGTGAGAGTCGAAATTTTACCGAGTTGGAAGAGCAGTGCTGATTCGGTTGTTATTCGGCCATGTTAACGCGAAACAGGTGCTTTAAAACCCTCCTAATGATGAATGGTGAAGATGCTTTGGCTTGCAATAGCTTGGAATGGCTTCAAACTTGGACTGCCATGGATGATGCTTGAAGAAAAACAGTCATGGAAATGGCCTTCCAGCTGGAGAATGATGGTTGAAACAGGTCCACAATGTTGTATGGATGTTGTTTTAGGCAAGGCAATGCTCAGTCCTTTGAGAGTTTTTGACAGGTTTTGGAAAAATGCAAAAATGTAGTTTTTTGAGAGAATGAGTGAAGTTGGTTTGTGTCTGCTGTCAAATGTGGCTTGGGGCTGCTATTACTCATTTCACTTGACAGAAAATCAATACAAAATCTGCTATTTGATGGTGCAAAGTATGGTTCATGGATATGTGGGATAGATTTGGTGAAAATTGTACTTTTCTTTCCAAGTTTCAAGCAAGTTGGCATGGGCTATGTACTTCATGGGAATGGGCTTGCAAACATATTTTAAATAACATTTCTGAACATATTCCAATGGCCAAGTGGTAAAAAAATGATTATATCAAAAAGTCAACCCTTGGTCAAACTTGAATTTAAATGAGACAAGTCAAAAAATGCCATTTTGATTGGCAAGGTTTTGGTGTATGAAATTTATATTTTTGGAAAGAGGGGAACAAATGTGACTTGTAGGAAAAAACCCCACCCAAATTGGCCAAATGGTTTGAGAGATATGGCCTTTTGAAGTTCAAGAATTTTTGAAAATGAATTGATCATAACTTGCCAACCACACATGGGAATTGAGTGTTCTTGGACTTTTTGGAAATGGGAGAACAAGATCTTCAACTTTCATGTTGGGCAAAAATTCATTTGAAGCTTGTATCATGATGTAAGTTTGAGGATCAAGACTTTCCATTTTTGGTAAGTTTCAGTTATAGGTCCAGTTTCCATTTTTAGAAATTTTTGATCTGGCTTCAAATTCTTCCATGATGGTGTTTGACATGTTGTATGAAGACTATTTGGCCATGAATGAGCTCTCTCAAACCAATTTCCATCATCAAATCACTGATTAAATGGACAGTTGACCAACAGTTGACTTTTAGGGTTTCCGACCGACTGTGCATTGACTGATGACTTCCAAACCCTAATTCCTTGAGACCTTGACTTCAAATGATGTCCCAAGTTGTATGGACTCTTGATTATTGATCATGGTGCCCAAATTCCACAAGAATGGCCACCATCCACTGCTTTGACTGACTGTTAACTGTCTTTGATTTTCTAGGGTTTTTGACTGTCTGTGTATGAACTGATGACCTCCAAGCCTTCAACCCTTGACTTGAACACTTCAAATGGACCTCCAAGTCGTGTGAACTTGTTGGACAAACCCTAAGGCCTTGGCTCAGTGAAAATTGTGCTTGCTTGCTTGACTGACTGATCTCCTGATCAGTTTGACCTAATTCTTCTGATTGGCTTGCACTTGAGGCAAAAGGGACAATGCAATGCTATGCAATGGACCATGATATGCTATGACCTAATATGAAAATGTATGTACAATGATAGGTGCAAATTTGAGGTGCTACAACATGTACTATCATAATGCATCATTACATTTCATCAAAAACTTTCACATAAAAAGGTCATTTTTCAAGTGATTTCATTTTGAATTTTGGTGGGAAAATATCATTTTTGAAAATATGCATCCTGTTCATGCCAAACCAATTCTAATTGCCTTGAAATTGAATTTGTGACTTGCTAGCACATGATTTCTGCACTGTTCCATTGATCACACTTACATAGGGGCATTTGTGCCAAATTGCATAACATGTGAAATTTGCTAATCCAATTCCATTTTGCTAAGCATGATTAGCACAGCTGATTAACAGGAGGTATATATACCTAACCATAACAGAAAATGCAGATCCACATTCACAATCTCAGATCAAAATCCAAAAAATCTCAAATTCTCTTAAGATTCTTCAAACTTTTTTTCAATTTTTCCTTCGAATTTCATGATCCTTTTTGGTTTCTCTTGTGATAATCATCATCAATAGGTACTATTGAAGATCTGTTTTAGGCAAAAATCGTGGAGAAGCTTTGAGAATTACAACTGTCGAAGCAAGCTCACTTCCATGGCAGTTAGGGATTTCGCGAAGCTGGAGCATTGTTGAGCTGAATTCTCACTTCTATTCATCTCCTGCATCATCCTAGTCCATCTGTTTTCACCATTGGAGCCTTGAGGAGCTCGATTTCACAGTTGTTGCTTCATAGAGGTAAGAATTCAACTCCTTCGATTCTTGAAATTGACATGTGGCTTAGGTAGATCGCACAACATAGAGTAGAATGCAATTCGAATCATGTAAATTCATCAAGTAATCATGGAGAAATCTGGATTTAAAGTTCGGATGTCAAAACTTTTCTTGATCGAATCTTTTACTATGTTGAGTTCTGGATAAAATCATGATGATATTAGTGATCCTTGTTGAAAGACGAATCCATCCATATATAGTTTGTGCATTTCCATGAAGATTTGGTCATGAGCATGATTTCTGTTCAAGAACATGATGAACACTTCCATTTTCGTTCCAGAATGCGTATTTGATCTTCATGGCCTGGCTTTATTTTAAATTCGCTGTTTCCCGCGCCTGTTGACCATTCACGCGTTGCCAGCTCGCTTAATGAAACTCAGCGTTTCATTAAGTGATCTCCATATTTACAAAATTGCCATCCGCGCCAATTAATTCATTTTAGGTTTTAAATATTTATTTCATTTCATCACCAAACTTCA
The DNA here is from genome assembly GCF_024323335.1 of Lathyrus oleraceus. Taxonomy (NCBI): domain Eukaryota; kingdom Viridiplantae; phylum Streptophyta; class Magnoliopsida; order Fabales; family Fabaceae; genus Lathyrus; species Lathyrus oleraceus. Next base: position 175,447,748 of record NC_066585.1, on the reverse strand, counting down.
AAAAATCATAAAAACCTCATGGATGATCCAAATTGATTGGGAATTTTTGCATTCATCTACAATTTCTCTCTAGTTTTTTTTAGGTATGATAATAAAAGTTGTGCATGGATGGTTTTTATTTTGGTCTAGTGTCTTTGTTCATGTATGTTTCTTGCATATGTTTTGCCATTTCATTCATGAAATCTTGATGCTTGCTCCAAAATGCATGAAATTTTATATGCATGATCTAGACTCTTTCCTAGTGATTTTGGTATATGGTTTGCTAATTTTGCATTTCTGGATTAGGAGATATGATGTGATCTTTATGAGTGTGACAATGTGTGTCACACTAGGTTATGTCCACTTCTTGAATTTTGTTTCCATGCTTATTGAATGCCATTTGCTCTAGATTTTTGCATGTGTTTACCCCTGTATGTCTAGTTTGAGCATGATTTTTTGTAGGATTTGTTGATCAGTGTCCTATTTGATTGGGATTTTATTTTGCTGTTTAGTCATTTTTGGACTTTTCTTGAGTGATCAACTTACATGGCTTGTGAAATTCTCATGCCTTATCATATGAAGCTGAAATTTTGTGGATTGATTCTTAACATGTTTAACTTCATTTTGGCTTTGGAGTGACTCATTTATCTCATGTCATTTCTGCTTTACACTTGATTGAAGTTGATGCTCAATTTGATACCATGTATGAGCTTGTTTCTATATGCTTTGATTTGTTGATTTTCATTGACATCGTTCCCATTATCCAAATAGCATGAAATTTGATATGCTGCTCATTGAATGTGTCTTGTTTAAGCTTGAATTTTTCTGGAATTTATTGAGCAGTTTTGATATTGGTTTGTGTGTGATCATTCTGTTAGCTCCAATGTGATTCCAAAGTGTATAGTTTGACATGTTTTGTGTATGAAATGGATTTGATGTATAGTTTTGACATGATACCAATTAGACTTTGTTCTTATTTGATAAATCTTGGTTTTGATCAATTTTCACTTGCTGTTTTGAATTTTTCACCTCCTTTTGACCCTAGGCTTGTCCTAGTGGTCTTATTTCTCATGTTTGAGTTTGACTTTTCAGGTTAAGAAGCAAATGCTTTAAGGAGATCAATTCAAGTTGATTGATGTTGGTTTATTTGATTGTGATGAACTAACTTGTTTGTTTTGTAGGATGCTTAGCTCACTTGCTTTGAGCTTTGTGCTTTGCACATGTGAATAATTGTGTTAACTGTTGGTTCTTATATTGTTTGTTTTGACTTTGTGATTGGTACACTGATTATATTTGATTGATTTCAGGTACCATAGTTGCTAATAGTTCTTTGAGAACTTGCATTGCTTTGCTTGATAGCATTTGCATTGAGGTAGACTCTCTTGTCTCCATGTATTCTGGAAGACCTGGCTTGTTATTTAGCCAGGCACCTGTCTGAAGTCCTCCTTAAGAGGCAATGTCTTTGTGTGTTTATTTTTGTCCCCAAGCAGGTGAAGTCCTTTTAATAAGGCAATTGGTAGACAAAAGAGATATGTAGCCTATCTCCTACTATTCTGTGAGTCTCTCACCTTGCTCACACTACTTGTGTTGATGCATAGTGAGTAAAAACCCAAGATCTATCGAGTCTTTAACTTGTGGAGAGAGTTCCCCCTTTCTGAACTCCCACACCTTCTGATATTCAATACTCTCCCTAACCAGGGATAAGAGTGATGAGGCACACCCCTCATATCCTTTCATCTGCTTCACCTTGGCTCTCAATGTCAAGGTTAAGAGCACCATTTACCCCATTCCAGTTGACTTTAAAGTCAAACCCTTTGATTGAGCCTGATTGCTTGGTTATAGTGTGTGATAAATGACCTTGTTTGATTATTTGCTTGATTCATATGTACATGTTTGCTTGCATGCTTTTGTGCATTTGCCATCATTGATTGTTCATTAGTGCATGATCATCATTGCATATCTTTGTGACACATTTGTGTTTGCCCATTGAGGACAATTGTAAGACCATGTTCTTTGGCCATTGTTCCTATGATGTGGAAGGGATAGAGTGTAAGACCAATTCATTGGTCACTCATATCCTCTTAGCCTTGTGCTTCTGTTTGTTTGTTGTATGTGAGGATGCAATTATAAGTCCATGTTGTTGGCCTTTGTACTCCTATGATCATCTTGTGGAGGTTGGAATAAGTCCAGATAGATTGGCATCTGACATCCCTACATTGTTTTGTTTTAGGAGATTGGTGTAAATCCATTTATTGGTATCCGATATCCGCTTTTGTGTGTGAGATCGGAGTAAGTCCATTGATGGCATCCGGTATCACCTTGTCTTTTATTTTGCTAACTTGCTTTGTTGTTTTATTCCAAAGGACACACTTGAATCATCTTCTATATGATTTCAAGAGGTGAACTTCTAGGAAGTTTTACACTCCATCATCCATACCCTTTTGTTTCAAAATCCCTTCTCACATTGTTGACTTTTCAAACTTGTATATACATGTTGTGCAAACATTCTCACCTCTTTCAAATTAGAAACCTGGACCTTATGTCCTTGATTTTTCAAACTTCACTTTTGTTAATACTCCTTTTTGAATCAATCTTAATCATATTTTGATCATACTTTGTAAATACTCATAATCAATTAACTTCACCCATTCAATTGTTTTGTGGCTTTGTCCATTGTTAATATGTTTTCATACATTAGCCATAGGTTTCAATTCTCATAGTGGTTGATGTAAATCTCACCGCATCCTTAGTGAGTTGATTGTAAGTCTTCCATACTTATTATAGGGTTAACCCCTCACTAGTATGTTGAAGCTATCCTTGCATGGTGGATTGTTGGCATTGGTTGAGTTTTCTCCCGTTGAGAATGAAAAGCCTTAGTGCTCTTGTTTTAAAATTGAACCCACTGACAATTTGGAAATCTTTTAGCCGAACTACGGCGTTTTGATCCTTACCTTTGATGGAAGGTACGTAGGCAACGGGTTCATCCGTTCGAACACAAAAATAATTAACTTGTACATTCTTTCCTCATCATCCCATTCATGTTTGCACAATATGTCAAAAATAAATAAACATTTTTATACAACAAGTGTGAAAAGGGTTCCCTAGGAGTACCTAGGACGTGATGGGTGCCTAACACCTTCCCATTGCGTAATTTACCCCTTACCCAGATTCTCTGATCTTTTCATTAGTTTTCTACGTGTAAAACTTCTTAGGTTTTTGTTCGCTTTTTAACCAGTCCTTAGGATAAATAAAAGTGCGGTGGCGACTCGATTTCTTTGTATACTTTGCTTATGGTTTAATCAATAGATCATATAGTAACGAATACACCGCTACACAGGGCTTGTCATCGACTACCAGTTCAGCAGCAAACACATACGCGGCCCTGTCAAGGCGCATCACATCGATCCTGGGAGCATGGTTCCAACGAATTACCTTGATCATGGAGGATAGAGTAGCAAGTGCGTCTGCCATCTGGTTCTCATCACGAGGTATATGATACAATTTTACTGTTGTGAAGAAAGTCAACAGTCTTCTCGTGTAGTCTCTGTAGGGGACCAGAGTGGGCTGAAGAGTATTCCAATCACCATTCACTTGATTGATCACCAGAGCTGAATCTCCGAAGATGTCCAGAGTCTTGATTCTCAAATCAATGGCTTGCTCAATACCCAAAATACATGCCTCGTACTCAGCTTCATTATTTGTGCACTCAAAAGTCAAACGAGCGGTGAAAGGTATGTGGGCACCTTTCGGAGTTGTAATGACATCACCAATTCCACTTCCTCTAGCATTGACAGCCCCATCAAACAAAAAAGTCTACTTTTCGTTTGGATCAGGTCCCTCCTCAACAACTGGCTCTTCACAGTCTTTCATCTTGAGGAACATGATGTCTTCATCAGGGAATTCAAACTTCATCGGCTCATAATCATCAATCGGCTGCTCGGCAAGGTAGTCTGACAGAATACTACCTTTGATGGCCTTCTGTGACGTGTACTGAATATCATACTCTGTTAAAATCATCTGCCATTGGGCAACACGTCCGGTGAGAGTTGGCTTCTCGAATATGTATTTCACTGGATCCATCTTAGAAATCAACAAGGTAGTATGGTTCAACATATACTGCCTCAGTCGGCGAGCAGCCCAGGCCAAAGCACAACAAGTTTTCTCAAGCTGCGAATATTTGACTTCACAGTCGGTAAACTTTTTGCTAAGGTAGTATATGGCATGCTCTTTTCGACCAGACTCGTCATGCTGTCCCAATACACACCCCATCGAGTTCTCAGTCACTGATAGGTACATTATCAGAGGTCTCCCAGGAACTGGAGGTATAAGGATCGGAGGTTTCTGTAGATACTCTTTTATCTTCTCGAAAGCCCTTTGACAATCTTCATTCCACCTGATAGCCTGATCTTTCCTCAGCAATTTGAAAATTGGCTCACACGTGGTTGTTAGGTGAGAGATGAACCTTGCAATGTAGTTCAACCTCCCTAAGAAACTACGGACTTGCTTCTCTGTTCTTGGCTCTGGCATTTCCTGTATCGCTTTTACTTTGTCGGGATCCACCTCAATCCCTTTTCCGCTAACAATAAAACCCAGTAATTTTCCAGATCTAACCCCAAAAGTACACTTGTTCGGAGTAAGCCTCAGTTTGAATTTTCTCAAACGCTTAAACAATTTCTGCAGATTCACCAAATGTTCTTCTTCTGTCTGAGATTTGGCAATCATATCATCCACATAAACCTCGATTTCATGATGAATCATATCATGGAACAGAGTTACCATAGCTCGTTGATATGTTGCTCCGGCATTTTTCAGACCAAACGGCATCACCTTGTAGCAGAAGGTGCCCCATGGGGTTATGAAAGTTGTCTTTTCCATGTCCTCTGGTGCCATCTTGATTTGGTTATAGCCAGAAAAGCCATCCATGAAGGAGAATACCGAGAACTGAGCTGTATTATCTACCAAAACGTCGATGTGAGGTAATGGGAAATCATCTTTAGGGCTAGCTCTGTTCAGATCCCGGTAGTCGACACACATCCGTACCTTTCCATCCTTCTTAGGTACTGGGACGATGTTCGCAACCCATGGCGGATAATTGGTGACTGCTAGAAACCCTGCATCCAACTGCTTTTGCACTTCCTCCTTTATCTTGACAGCCATCTCTGGTCTTGTTCTTCTGAGCTTCTGCTTGACCGGAGGACAACCTTCTTTGAGGGGCAAGCGGTGTACCACGATGTCTGTGTCCAGCCCAGGCATGTCCTGATAAGACCAGGCGAAGATGTCAACGTATTCTTGCAGCAATTCAATCAGCCTTTTCTTCACATCATCTCTCAAAACAGCCCCTATCTTGATTTCTCTCTTGGCGTCCTTGGTACCGAGATTAATCACTTCAACAGACTCTCGATGCGGTTGAATAACCCTTTCCTCTTGTTTTAATAACCTGGTAAGCTCTTCAGGGAGTTCACAGTCTTCATCATCCTCTTCTTCAGCTTGAAAGATTGGATTTTCAAAGTCGAAGCGAGCCGTAGAAGAACTGTTATCAATAGGATCCGGTGACGTGCATCTGCATGAGTGATGGTATGTGCTTATGAGTGTGAACAAGAAGTGAAAACTAAACAAAACATTGCCATTTTTTTTATTTTGAAAAACTGCAAAAATAGAAAGACAGTGAACGAAATATTTGAATGCAAAAAGACGTCCTTTATTTATGATAAAAATGCAAGTGTCACATAGACGGGCCCTACAATGAGTCATTACGCCCTGGGCGGAACGTAAGACTTGGATATGCATGAATAAACAAAGAAAATTACTCTTCAAGAAGAGTGACTTGGATAATCTCTTCAGAAGACCAATTGTTGATGACTTCACCCGGGATCCTCGGACGCACCCAGTTGTCGATGTCACAATCACTATCCCCATCTTCTTCGTTGACTGTAGAGACTTGACCATACTGAACGATGCCAGCACTGGAGAAAGTGATCGGCCCCTGAAGTGTTGTAGAAGTCAGAGCTGGCTGATATCCAATCCCGAATCTATCTTCTTTCACTGGTAATTCCAACAGACGCCCCCAACCGGGAGCAACACCTGAATCCACCACGGCCCGTGCCTGCTTAAAGGATGAGATAGAGGCACCCGCTTTAACCTCTTCCACCGGAGCTACATCCTTGATTTGAACTGACTCAAAAGCCTGACACAGAGTCTCATGAATTTCACCTTCTACCTCTACATACTTGAATGTAGACAGGTTACTGACCAGGATGTCTTCCTCACCACAGACGGTGATAATTCGTCCGTTGACCGGAAACTTAATCTTCTGGTGTAGAGTTGAAGAGACTGCCCCAGCATTATGGATCCAAGGACGACCCAGCAGGCAACTGTAGGAAGGACTGATATCCATCACGTAGAAGACAGTGTTGAAGGTTTGTGATCCAATCAGAATTGGCAATTCTACCTCTCCAAACACCGATCTCTTAGAGCCATCGAAGGCTCTCACAATAAGATCTGAAGGTTTCAAGACCAAACCCTCTACTTCTAACTTCGACAGGGCCCTCTTGGGTAGCACATTGAGAGAGGAGCCTGTATCCACCAGAACATGCGATAGCACGGTGTCTCTGCATTCCATCGAGATGTGCAGAGCCTTGTTATGATTGCGTCCGGCTGGCGTTAAGTCAGAATCAGTAAAACCTAACCCGTTGCTTGTATGCACATTGGCAACGATCCCTTCTAGTTGGCTTACCGAGATCTCTTGAGGTACATAAGCAGCATTAAGAACCTTCAGAAGTGCCTCCATGTGTGCCTCCGAGCACAATAGGAGTGAGAGAATGGATATCTTGGACGGAGTCTGAATCAACTGATCGACTACCTTGTAATCGCTCTTCTTTATGATTCTCAGAAGCTCGTCCACATCCTTTGCAAAAGTGGGCTCAGAACCTCCCTGGGGTGCAGAGGTACCCTCATTCACGACTTGCTTGCCTTTGGCTTTCAACGCAGCATCAGCACTATTAGCTTGAATAGCGGGTGGTGAGAATAGTCTACCACTCCTGGTGAATCGCCCGATTCCTCCAATATTATCCACTGTGGGACCGTTAAGTTCAGGCTTCTGACCCTCTTCTACTTTCAGTGGCCGTTCCACCCTATGATCGTGCGTATACACGCTTCCCCCATATTGCCACGGAATGGCCCTTTCACTGGTGAAAGGTAAAGGACCAGGGGTTGTGATGGTCATAGTAGATCGTCGCACTGGTGGCACGGGTTGCGCTTCTGGCACACTGATCTGATTAGTTGGGTAGAAAATAGTGATAGTAGCAACATCACAGTCGTACTCGGAAATCTTATTCATTGAAATGCAAGCATCCGAAACATCGGGATCAAGTTTAATTACATCGGGATCATCCACATTGGAAAAAATAAATACATCATCATGGATTACATAATCAGTAGGAACAACATCTGCGAATTCATCAGTAGCATCTTCAAACCCTTCTTTCTCAACCCCTTCCACAAACCCTTGGACAGACAAATCTTCAACCTGGAGGATACCTTTGTCGAGCAAGGCCTGGATACCCTGCTGTAGCTTCAAACAACCTCTACTCTGAGTGGCACAATCCAAACAACCCTTCCCACAACCGGGGAAAACATCGGCCTTCAGCAAGCATCCTTTGATATCCAACAATGGAGTCTTCAACTTCAACACATCCTTAATGGACTTGGCTTTTCCCTCTATCAAATTAACGTTCGCACCACCATGTTGGGGCATGGGATTATTAACGACATTCGGAGCCGGTGCAAGGTCGATGGCCTTTGAATCTATGAGGTCCTGAACTACGTGCTTAAAAGCTTTGCAGTTCTCAATATTATGGCAGGTGCCCCAGAGTGGAAGCTACACCTAGCGTTGGCGTCGTAACCCACCGGAAGTCTACCAACAGGAGGAGCCAGAGTGCGCAGTTGCACAAGTTGTAGTTGTTGAAGACTAGAAAGCATCTGAGCGTACGACATTGGAAGGGTGTCGAAACGCCGGTCCATCATCCTTTGCCTCTGTTGATAAGCGGGTCTGTTACCCGGTTGTTGCTGCTGTTGATACTGAGCTGGTTGACGTTGTGATTGTTGTTGTTGTAGTGGCGCTGCAGCTGGAATGGTCACAACCGCAACATACGGTTGCTGATGATAATTCTGAAAGTTATTCCTCCGGTTATCCCTGTTCTGATAAGAAGATATGGCATTTGCATCCTGTAACACCTCAAAATTTGCCCTCCTCTCTTGGGACTAGCTTAGCATGTTGCATATCATTTTTTAGGTCATTAGGCATTTGCATATTGCATATCATGTGGAAACATTGTGCAAGTCATCCTCCTAAGTCTTGATCAGAGGATGAAGAGGTTGAGACGCAAGCTGAGGGTTTCATTGATTGAATTGATCACTAGCCATCTGAGGGTGTGTGATTCAAATTAGGGTTTCATGGTTCCTCAAGGGGGTTGGTCTTCATCTTGGTTGAAATGATACATCATCATCATCATCATCATGGTTTCATCATCTCCAAGAGATTGATCAGATACCTTGAGATTAGGGTTTTGACCACTGGTCAACCCTAATCATCTGCATTGGGCCAATCAGGGCTTGTCAAGGAGATGGGGTCTACAGTGAATATGGGGATCATTTCATGATTATATTGAGCTCATGGAATCTAGGGTTTCATCATTGAGCCATTTCATCAGAAGTTTGAGGCTCAACTTGATCAGTGCATAGCCAAATTCATCTATCAGTCAGAAAAGTCAATTGTGGTCAACTGTGCCTGAAATGGTGGATTTGGAGGTGGGAGAGAGTTGGATACACTTCATTCATGTCTAAACAAGTTTCATTTGACATTTCAAACATCAAGAATGAAGAAAATAAAGTCAGGAGGAAACTTTCCAAAAATAGAAAGTGACCTATAATTGAAAGTTTCCAAAAATGGAAAGTTTTTCATCTCAAAAATACATGTCCAAAAATGCTTCAAATGAAATTTTGTCCAACATGAAAGTTGTAGATCTTGCTCTCACCTTTCCAAAAAGTCCAAGAACACTCATTTCTCATGTGTGGTTGGCAAGTTATGGTCCAATCATTTTCAGAAAATGCCTAAATTCAAAGTGGCATAACTTTCACATGGAATGGCCAAATTGAGTGATCTTTCTTTGAGCAAACCACATTTTACATGTACTTTCATAATGCATCATCACATTTCATCAAAATTCATCACATAAAAAGTCCATTTTTCAAGTGGATTAATTTGCATTTTTGGCATGAAAAGGTGATTTTGAGAATTACATGGATTTTGCATACAGTGCTCATTCTAGCACATTCCAAATACCATTTAGAACTTGTTTGCATTGCCATTCTACTGTTACATTGGCTGGTTTGGAAAAGGCTATTTTGGTTATTTCAATTGAAAATGCATTTCCTAATTCATTTTGATTTTGCTAATTGTGATTAAGAAATGGATTAGGAGAGGGTATAAAGTGTTAATTGTAACAGAATTGATAATCACACTTCACATTTTCAGATCTAACAAACTTTCCCTCCAATTCTCTCCAAATTCTCCAAAAAATTTCACACTTTTTTTCATCATTTCACACTGAATTCTTCATCCATTGCAATGGTTCTTGTTTGATCCACACTCTACAAGTGTTGGTGCACAACTGTTTCATCCAAATCGTGGCAAAGGAGTGAAGAATTTGGACTGTCCTCATAGTGATCTTCCATGGCAAATTGAAGAATCTTTGAGCTGGAGCTGTTTTGAGCTAAACTACTTGTTGCAATCACTTTCCACATCATTGAACCGCTTCTGTTTTGGTGTTATGGACATTGAAGAGCACGAATTCACAAACTGCCATCTCCATAAGGTCAGATTTCGATCTCTTTAATTGCTCCAATTATCATATGGTTCTTGTAGATCTTTCAACATAGAATAGCATGTTGCTCGTGGTTTTGAATTTGATTGAGTATCGAGAGAGAAATCTTGATTGGAAGTTTGATGTGCAAACCTATTTTCGATCGATCTGGTTGATATGTTGAGAATTAGGTCTAATGCTTGTTAGTTTCATGATCCTTGTTGAACGGTGATTCCAGTGATATATGATTTGTTGCATTTGGTTGAGAAATGCTCATCTGCATTTTCTGGAATTTCGTTGGTGTTCTTGAGCAAGAACACGTCCAGAAGCGTGTTCAATCCGTGCGCCTGGTTTTGGATTTTCAAAATGTGTTTCCCGCTAGCGTAGGCCAATCACAAGCTGCCACCAAATTAATGAGAAACGCCGCGTTTTGCTGTACTGAAGCTTAATTACGCAATTGCCATTTTCATTTTAATTTCATGTTTATTTCATTTCTTTTTTCATTTTTCATTTCATTTTCATCACATAACTTCAAAAAATCATAAGTTCCTCATTTCTTGTCCAAATTTGATGAGACTTTTTTCATTATTCTCCTTGTGATGTGTAGTTTTTTATGGTGATTTTTATTATTTTTGTGCACGTGTGGAAAAATAAATTGCCTAGGGATTGTTTGGATGTGTGCCAATTTGTGTATGCCATGCCATTTCACTCATAAAATGATGATGCTTCCATAGAAATTCATGAAATTTTGCATGCCTATTCTTGACTCTTTGCTGGTGATTTTGATGTATGGTTTGCAATTTTTGGATCCCTGGTTGATGAGATATGAATTTTTGATTAGAGGTGTGACAATTTGTGTCACACCATGCTTGGTGAATTTCATGATTTTATTTGATGTGCTTAGGAACATTGGATTGAGCTAATTTTTTGCATGTCTGAGCATATAGATGTTAAGAACACATGTGAATTTTTCTGGATTTATTGATGGCATTTCCTATTTGATTGGAATTTTCTCCTCTGTTTGGTCATTTGTTGATTTTTTGTGACACTTGTTGGTATTGGCTTTGTGAAATCCTTATGGTTTATTGGATGAATGTGAAATTTGACATGTGTATTCTAGACACATTATAGGTCATTATGGTTTTGATCCCATTCATTTATCATGTTTTGTCACTGTTTTATGATTGATGGAAGTTGATGTTTGTTTTGATGCCTTGTGTTGGCTTGCTTGAATTTGTCTGGACTTTTTGATTTTCATTGACCTACTTCCCTTAATCCAAATGAGCTGAAATTTGATATGCTATTCATTGAATGTGTTCTGTTTAGACTTGAATTTTTGTGGAATTTATTGAAATGTTTTGATGTTGATTTGATTGAGATCATTTTGTTTGGTCTTTTGAGGTTCCAATTTGCATGTTTGATGCCTTTTCTTTCATGAAATGATAATGATGAATGATATGAGCATGGGACCAATTGGAGTTGTTTCTAAATTGTTTGATTGTGATTTTGGATAATTTTCACTTGCTGTTTTGGATTTTTCATCTCCTTTTGACCCTAGGCTTGTCCTAGTGGTCTTGTTTCTCATATTTGAGTTTGGCTTTTCAGGTTGAGATGCAAATGCCTTAAGGAGATTGCTTCAAGTTAATTGAGTTTGATTTGGTCAATTGTTATGGACTAACTTGTTTTGTTTTGTAGGATGCTTGGCTCACTTGAGTTGATTGTGCATTGCACATTGCATTGTTTGATTGTACAGATTAACTATTGACTTGTGCTGTTTAATGTTGGCTTTTGATTGGTATACTGATTGTATTTGATTGATTTCAGGTACATTAGTTGCTAATAGTTCCTTGAGAACTTGCTTGCTGTGCTTGGTTGTATAAACCAATTGAGGTAGACTCTCTTGTCTCCATGTAGTCTGGAAGACCTGGCCTGTTACTTGGCCAGGCAACTGTCTGAAGTCCTCCTTAAGAGGCGATGTTTGTGATTGTTTAACTTTGTCCCCAAGCAGGTAAAGACCTTGATTAAGGCAATTGGCAGAACCCAAGGGATGTGCAATCCATCCCCTGCTATTCTTGTTGAGTCGTCCCTCTGCTCACACCACTATGTTGATGCATTGGGACATTAACCCAAGATCTTGTACAGTTGTACAGTTGAGTCAGAGTCATGAGTGTAGAAGGGTTCCTCCTTTCTGAACCCACACTCCTTTGTCTGAAGCTCTCCCTGGCCAGGGATAAGAGCTGTGAAGTCTAATCTTCACTCTCCTTTCATCAGCTTCACCCTGACTCTCAATGTCAGGGTTAAGAGCTAACACCACCCTTGTACAGATGACTTGCTTTGGCAGTCTGACCCTTTGTTTGAGCCCACTTTGACTGGATATAGTGTGTGCTATTTGAAATGTTTGCTTTGCTTTGTTTATGCTTGCATGCTTTGCTTTTTCCTGGTTAGGATTAGCTTGCTGTTGTGCGAGTAGATAGTGAACCTTAACATAGGGCAATGATGCATGATAACATCTAGGCTCGAGTCCAGCTCCCTAGTAGTGTGTCTCCCTTTGTATCTGGTTAGTCTTTCTTCCCGTTCGGGGGAACTACGTCGCCCTGATCCTCATACCAGATGAGGTACGTAGGCAGGAGACCGTGCGAGGTCTCTCCGGGCACTTTGTTTTCTTTTTGTGTGTGTGCTTGACAGTTATAGGCTCGAGTTCCCGACTCCCTATTAACTTGGTTGGTTGTTGTGTGCTTGGAAGCTGATATAAGTCCAGTGATTGGCCATCGGGTTCCAGTGTGGGTTTGTTTGGTTCGGAAGCCGATGTAAGTCCAGCGATTGGCGTTCGGGTTCCATGTTTGCCGGTGTTTGTGTGTGTCTTGTTTGGCGTGCGTGAGCCGAACTACGGCAGCTCTGATTCTCGTTCCAGACGAGATACGTAGGCATAGGACGCGATGTCCTAGCGAGCCCTCTTCCTCTTACCCCACCTGTGTTGTTTTCGGTGTGTGTGTGTGATGTGTTTGTTTTAGCAACCTTTTTCTGTCTTTGAGCGTGGATCCCGTCGAGTACGACGGACGTGAGGGGTGCTAATACCTTCCCCTTGCGTAACCGACTCCCGATCCCATCTCTTTGGTCGCGAGACCATGCTTTTTCCAGGTTTACTTCGAGCGTTTCCTTTCCCTCTTTTGGGATAAATAACGCATGGTGGCGGCTCTGTTTGTTTTTGTTTTAGCCCGCCGGTTGTTTTTCGCGGATGCGACACATCCCCTTCTCTCCTCTTCTGTCCTTGAATGAACGGCTTCTTCACTCCTGATGAGGATCCACCTCCACTCTGGCTTTTATAGGTCTTTAGGTAATTCTCCACCCTTTCTCCAGTAGAGACCACATCAGCAAAGTTGGAAGCATTGCACCCCACCAGACGCTCCAGATAAGGTCCAGGCAGCGTATTCATGAACATGTTGGCCATTACCTTTTCCAACATAGGAGGATGAACACGGGAAGCTGTATCCCTCTAGCGTTGAGTGTATTCCCTGAAGCACTCATTGCTTTTAAGAGACAGATTCTGAAGTTGAGTTCTGTCCGGAGCCATGTCTGCATTATACTGATACTGCTTCACGAAAGCTTCTGCCAAATCCCTCCAGCAACGGATGTGGGCTCTGTCCAGCCTCATATACCATTCCAAGGATGCCCCAGCTAGGCTATCCTGGAAGAAGTACATAAGTAGCTTCTCGTCATCAGAGTATGCAACCATTTTACGGAAATAGGCTTGCACGTGAGTTTTGGGGCAAGAACTGCCATTGTATTTGTCAAATATCGGGACCTTGAATTTCGGTGGCACTCTCACACCTGGGACCAGCCCCAAGTCAGCAACATCTACTCCCAAAAGATTCTGTCCTTCCACTACTTTCAACCTCTCTTCCAATCTTCTAAACATGGGGTCCATGCCAAAGTCTTCCTGAAGCAAGGGGAACTGATCATCCTGACCATCCTGAATAGGTTGTTGATCTAGGTTGACATGCGGGATCGGGATAGGCCCCGGTCCATTGGGACCATTAGCCTCTCCAGCTGGAGGATTAACTAACGTCTCCGGTTGAGTAATAGGAGGATCCCTCTGCACCAACAATCTAAGCTCCTGCTGTCCTTGAGCCACCCCTTGAACCAAATCCATGAACTGATTCATGCGAATCTTCATCTCGGCGAGCTCTGCTTGTAGGCTCTCCATCACTCTTTGTTGATTCCTTCGGGTACCGTATCGGTGAATGCCTGAGTCAGCTATCCTGCTAGTGGGACACCAAACAAACTGAGAACACTGTGGCGGTACTGTCGCATCCTGCGAAAAATCAACCGGCGAGCCTAAAAAATAAAAACACACAGAGCCGCCACTAAACGTTATTTATCCCAAGATAGGGAAAGGAAACGCTCAGAGAAACCTGGAAAGACATGGTCTCGCGACCAGAGAGAAAAGGTTCGGGAGTCGGTTACGCGAGGGGAAGGTATTAGCACCCCTCACGTCCTAGGTACTCCTAGGGATCCACGTCCTAGAATAAAGAAAAGGTTGCTAAACATCACACACACACAGGGAACGCAGGTGGGGTTAAGAGGAACGAGCTCGATAAGGTATCGCACCTTATGCCTACATATCTTGTCTGGAACAAGAATCAGAGCCACTGTAGTTCGGCTTACGCACGCCAAACAACATAAAACATACAAACAAGCAAGGGTGGCAAACATGGAGCCCGACAACCACTGGATGGAATTACGTCGGCATCCGAACCAAAACGCACTCAAAAGGGCAAACATGGATCCCGACAGCCAATCCTGGACTTACGTCAGCATCCGAACCCAAACAATCAATAGCATACAACAAACAAACATACAAACACACGCAAAAAAGAAAAAAAGGCGCCCGGAGTGGTCTCGCACGACCACCTGCCTACATACCTCGTCTGGCACGAGGATCAGGGCGATGTAGTTCCCCTGAAAGGGACTAAATTGCTAACCAGAAACCGGGGAAAGACACACAACTAGGGAGCTGAGACTCGAGCCTAATGTTGTCATGCATCGTTAACCCTAAGTTCGGTTTTCTATCCTACTTGCATAAGCAACTAACCTAACCAGGAAAGAAGCTAGCACACAAGCATACAATCATATATCAAATGAGAACAGGCATCTCAATCAACACAAGCATAACAATCAGATATCCACGTAGCATGCACTATAGCCAAACAAGGGGCTCACACAATAGGTTTGACTGCCTCAGCAAGTCGTCTGTACGGGCTGTGTTTGCTCTTAACCTTGCCATTACGAGGCTAAGGTGAAGCAGATGATGGGTGAAGTGAGGATCAGACCTCACAGCTCTTATCCCTAACCAGGGAGAGCTGACAAATGAGCATGGGTCCAGAATAGGGGAACCCTTCTATACTCGATGACTCTGACACGACAGATCTTGGGCTTTTGATCTCAACGCTACAACCATGTAATGGGAGCAAGGAGAAGACTCACTGAATAGTGGGGGACAGGTTGCTTGTCCCTACCTTCCACCAATTGCCTTACTTGAAGGGCTTTTCCTGCTTGGCTTGAAAAATAAACATACACAAGCATTGCCTCTTAAGGAGGACTTCAGACAATTTGCCCGGCCCGGTAACAGCCGGGTCTCCAGACTACATGAAGTAAGAAGGTTATACCTCAAATGCAAGTTGCTTAAGCAAAGCAAAGCAATAGTTCACAAGGAACTGAGCAACTAAAGTACCTGGAAACAATCAAACTCAATCAGTAATCAATCAGACAAACTATACAGCAAACAATCAAACAGTTTAAACAATACAACACAAAGCAAGCTCAAGGCTTAAGCCCCAGCTCCAACACCTACAAAACAATGTTATGTTAGTGTACAAACATCCACAACATCAATTAAAATCAACTTGTATCATTCTCCGTGTACATTGCTTTTTTGATCCTGAAAAATCAAGCAAACATTAGCAACTAGACCACTAGGCCAAGCCTAGGGTCCAAAAGCAAGAGAAAATTCAAAACAGCAAGGTATCCACCATCCAACATCAAATTAACATCAAACAAGAGCAAACATCATTGGTCTCATGTTTATATCATCCATCATGTTCAATTCATGCACAAAAGAAGTCAAATGATGCCAAATGAACCACCAAGCATACAAACAGAAGTATTGCATTCAAATCTATACCAAAACACATCCAAAAATTCTCAAATTAATTACACCTAAACAGGGGTCAATCAAGGTCTACCATGTCAAATTTGAGCTCAATTGGGCAAATGGAACCATGTCAATGAAAATCAACAAAAACAGACACAATTACATGCTTCAATTCACACCATCAATGCATACATCCACTTCAAAAATTAATATCTCATTGAAAACTAAAAAGAAATGGATGAGACCAAAACAGGGAGGTCCTAACATGGGTCTAGTTCATGCATATCAAATTTCATGACCATACAATACAATATGAGGATTTCCCAATCAATCTACCAACATGTATCACATGAGCTTGCAATTTCAACAACCAGAAATGAAAAATCATGATCAATTAGAAAAGGCAGTGAAAAATTCTACAAAAATTCATACAACATCCTAACATATCAACAAGTCATCAAGCAAAATTTCAGCCAATTCCAACATGCATAGGTCATCCAATTAAATTCAACAAGTTGACATCAAGAGGTGTGACACAAATTGTCACACCTAAGTTCCAGAATTTGCTGCTCTCTAACCAGGTATCAAAAATTCATGAAATTTACATATAAATAATCCTCAATGAGTCAAGAACCACCACAAAAATTTTCAGCCATTTATTTTATGATATGAGTATTTCATGATCAAATTGCCAAAATGTATCAAAATGTGACATACATTAGAAAAGCCTATGCCAAATAAAATATTTGCCAAGCACAACTTTGACCAATAGGTCAAAAAAATCCTACACTCAAAGACAAAGTCAACACAATTTTTTCCATATTTTTCTGATTTTTTTTCTATTTTTTCTGAATTTTTTAATGTGTTAAATATTTTCTAATAATTAAATGAAATTAACTAAAAATCATCAATGGCATTTTTGTAAATCTTTTGGCGCCGGCGGGAAACAGTTTTTTTGAATTTTTAAACTGAAATTTGGATCAAACACCTTCTTCTTCTTCGTTCTCACCACAGAATTTCCAGAAAATTGAAAAAAATGATGAACATCAAAAGTTAACGAAAATGGACATGGCCATATCCGTTCGAACCGTCTCTTCAAGAGGAACATGAATATCATACTATTACATCCTAAAAGTTCCTAAATCTCTCGAATCGACTCACTTAGGGTTTGCATTCATAATTTCAAATCGCGATTTCTTAAGCTACAGTCAACCATTCTATAAACCGCAAGCACCATTGGATTCTACAAGAAATGCACTACACAAAGCACCTATCAATCGAACAAAACAGGAGATTCAAAATTTCGACATACCGGCAACGGCAGTGCGTAGATCGCGGCTTTAAGCTCCAACTCTTCAAAACAGTTGTACTAGAGCCTTGTGGAAGATGAATGACGTGTCCAGTTCCAATTGCTTCGACCTCTACTGCTCTTAATTCGAATTTGCCATTGTTGAGGTGTTCTTGAACAGTTGCGATGCAAGGCTTGATTGATGATGAATCATGAAAACAGTCCTAGTACATGTTGAAACAAGATCACAGCAAAAAGAAAATCAAGTTTTGGTTGAAGATTGAGGAAGAAATTTGGATTTGAAGATTGGTGTGTTCTTGAGCAAAATGGAGAGAATGAGAGGTTTCTAGATCTGTTCTTGGTAATTGTGAGAGTTAGTTATGATTAGGAGATGATTTGGAATTTATATGCACCCTTAATCCAAGCTCTAATCTTGTTAATTATCATTTGGCTTAATTAAGTGATAATGTAATTTTTGCAAATGAGGGCAAATTGGTCAATACACAATGACAGCACATGCCAGCTCACAATTGGTTTCAACATGTCCAAAACACCATATGTGAAGTGTAGAAACAATTCCCATTGCAATTGGTCATGTATTTCTCAAACTCACCATGTATTTGCAAAATGTCCATTTTTGTCATTTCCATTTTTCAAGACAAAACTCAAACCATGTGCATTAACCATGAAATGAATATTCAAACACACTTAAAATGCCATTCCTGAGGTGTTGGAAAAAGTCCCATTCAAAAATTCCCAATATTTTGACATTTGGACAATTTTGCCCCTGGTCCAATTCAGCTGTCCAGTTGAAAAGTGACTTTTTGCCTGGGCCATTTTTGGGAAAATCCAATGATGCACCCTCAAAGTACATGTCAAATGGAGTTTGTGCATATAAAGAACTTGCAATTTGGACAAAGTATGTGGTAGTTATGGCCTCCTGATTACGGGTCTTTTCTGAAATTCACTGAGCCATATCTTGCAAACCACACATTGGATTTTCAAGTTCTTGGACTTTTTGGAAAGGTGAGAACAAGATCTACATCTGTCATGTTGAACAATTTTTCATTTGAAGCTTCCTTGGACTTCTGTTTTTGAGGTCAAAAACTTTCCATTTTTGGAAACTTCAGTTACCAGTCACCTGCTATTTTTGGCAGTTTTTGTCCTGACTTGATTTTCTTCATTTTTAAGCTTTGCAATGTCATTCAACACTTGTTCCAACATGAATGAAGTGTGTCTAACTTGTTTCCACCTCCAAATCCACCAGATCATGTACAGTTGACCACAGTTGACTTTTCATCTGATAGATGAATCTGGCAATGCATAGATCAAACTGAGCCCCAATCTTCAACTGAAATGGCTCAAGGGTGATACCCTAGCCTCCATAAGCACCATATAGTCACAAAATGAACCTCATAACCATCAGAAACCTCATCTCCTGATTATGCCCTGATTGGCCCAATGCAACTGATTAGGGTTGACCAGTGGTCAAAACCCTAATCTCAAGGAATCTTCTTCAATCTTCTGATGACATCCAAACATGATGATGATGATGCATCAATTCAATCAACATGGAGACCAATACCCTTGGGAATCACAAAACCCTAATTCACAGTCCAATCCTCAGATGGCCCATGATCAGTCATTAAACCCTAGCTTGCACCTTTGAACTTCCTCATCTCCTGATCAAGACTTGGGAAGATAGCTTGCACTATGTAACCACATGCTATGCAATATGAGATGCCTAATGTCCTAAAATGATATGTAAATATGTTAATGCTAGTCCCAAGAGAGGAGGGCAAATTTTGAGGTGTTACAGTTGCCCCTATTCAATCCACTGTGAACCTGTCGATACGAAATAGCCTCGGCTTTCGGATGATCAGGATGAAGAGTGATTGAATACCAAGAACAGACGAACAATTTGCACTCTGATGGGATAATAATTAACAACGCCTGTCAGCATCGGCGAAGAAAAACTTGAAAAACCGACGACCTGGATGCCAAAATAAATGGTAACGCAGGGATAACCATGGTCTGATCACCACACATCCACGCGGGATTATCATCTCTTCTTTTCTCTATTCTTTTCTTGAACCCCGAAATTTTCTTTTGCGTAAACGATCCTCAGATCTCTGCATTTGAACCCCGGAAAATGCCTCAGCATCTCTTTTTGCCAACATAATGAACCCCGATCTCCAATTTGAACCCCAGTCGCCTGACGATAACTCGCGATCGCCAATATGAACCCCGTTCTCCAGAAAATGTCGCAACATCTCCTTTTCTCCATTTGAACCCCGTCTCCAGAAAATGTATCCACATTTCCTTTTCTCCATTTGAACCCCAGAAAATGCCTCAGCACCTCCTTTTCTCCAATCTCTCGTGATAATTCCGCTGGCAACGACGGAACTAACACCAAACCACTCTGAGGGCGACATGTCAGAGGGTAACCCTTCACAAAGGAAGGTAGCATGTGTATCTCTTCCTCAGAAGACACCTATAACAACCTCCATTGGCATCCGCCAAGGCCTAAGGTGACACATGAATAGAAGACACTCCTAAGGACCTCATCCCGGATACAATCTTCAACTCCAATCTCCATTTGAACCCCAGAAAATGCCGCAACACTTCCTTTTCTCCAGTTGAACCCCGAAATTGCGCTGACCGCAAAACGTCCTTTGACTTTATTTCCATCTCTGTCCGACGGAAACATCTCCTCCAATATCGCACTACTGGGGAACATTGTTGATCTGACGTCGTGATGCTAAACTCCTCAGAGTAACATCTTCACCCTCCAGCGAAACCAAAACTCCAAGCGGTAACCACGGCTTGAATTGCGCTGATCGCATAACCTTTCCATCTCTGTTCGACGGAAAACAATTACTCCAGTATCGCACCACTGGGGAAATACCTTTGATTCAATCACGATGCTGAACTCCTCGGAGTAACACCTCTTCACCTTTGGGCAAAACCACCTCTCAAACGGTAACCACGGCTTGAGACTAGCTTATGCTTGCCATGATGAATGATTGATTTTTTCAGCGTAATGCTCCACAATTATGGAAATGCTACGCGATTATTTATTTTTCTATGCAATATGCCATGCTTATTCTACATGATGAATGCATAAAAATATCCCCCTCAAGGGAATTTTCTGGGGAAAACGAGACTCTCTGCTGAGGAACTCGCCACTGCTCCGATTTCCACCCTGCCGGGGATAGCACTGCTGCTAGGAAATAGACAACCCTTGCTGGGGATACAGATCCTTTGCACCCAACCCTCTCGAGGACATGCTGGGGAATACCTCCTTTGCACCCCACCCTCTCGAGGACATGCTGGGGATACAGATCCTTCACTGCACTCTGTGGGAATACCACAGTCTTTGACTTGCTGGGGATATAGATCCCAACTCTGCTTTGGGAACCCTCACAGATACTCCCGCTGGGGAAAAGAGCAATCTTCAACCTGCTGGGGGAATACCATCCAGACCCTGCTAGGGGAACGACAACTACTCCGCTGGGGAGGACCCAATCAATCCACATGTAGGATACCCTCGGCTGGGGATGCAGATATTCGTCTGCTACGGAAACTCGTTCAATCCACTGGTAGAATGAACACTGTTGGAGAGATATGTCATTGAAAAAACCCGCTCCACTCGGGGAACTGCAACCTTCTGGCCTGGCTGCTGAGGAAACAACGTTGTAACCTGTCCGGGATAACCATCCCGACTCGGCTGGAGAAGTTCACAGACCTTGAATCTGCTGGGGAGCTAATCCTATAACTCTGCTTGGGGACTTAGCTGGGAAATGAGAAAAGTTGGTATAAAAACACCCGTCAACTCGTCGAACCATGGTGTCTACCTCCAATACTCATATCGGCTTTCCACTTTTGAGAGTTCCCAGACTCGTCTGGACCTTTTCTGCTCCATCATCTTATATTCCAAATCGCCCCGCGCTCGACGAGAAACGTACTCCTGGGATTTATACAGAAATTTCAATTTTCCGACTTTGAAGAGTCTTCTTGGTTAATTTCAAGGGTCGTCGGACGTCTCTCGTCGCCTCTTCGTCGCCCTCCTTTGTGCACTCGTCCCTGATCGAACTCTGCGGGGAATTACAAACTTTCAAGTCTTCTGACTTTGAAGAGTCTTCTTGATTACCATCAAGGATCGTCGTACGCCGCAACGTCTTCGTCATTCTTCATTCGTTTATCCCTGAGCGAACTCTCTGGGGATCTATTACAAAGCTTCCACATCACAACCTGCAAGTGAGTGAAGAATATCTAACAGTACCTGCAAAACAGATCGTCAGATAAAACCGTGCCCCAGGCGTGTCAAGATTTCAACACTTGGGTCACTCAACCTTCCAAATAAGATTTCCAGCATTCAATCTTATAAACATGCATTGGAAGGAACCTGTATGTCTTAAAATGCAAAGATTCTTTATCAAAATAATCGGATGTTTTTGCAATCAAAGCGGTAATGAAAAACAAAAACAAAATTATTTGACTGAATATGCATTTTATTGATTGGAAAAGTGTGGCTCAAATGAGTAATACAAAAGGAAGCAATTCCTGAAAAGAGGTAATTGCACAAAAGGAAAAATCTATCCTAATGGCAATGTGAAACCCGTGATCTCATCGAGTTCCAACTCGGTTACACCCCATATGTCCTCAGACTCTCCGTGCTTTCTGCATTCTGAATAAGACAATTCTGATTGATCCCCACCGGGTATTATCCATGATGCTTTAACCAAAGCGCAAACGATCATGCTAGACGCAGTTGTTCGTTTCAATCCCTCTTTTGCCTGGACCGCCCTTTCGGGTTTTCAGTCCACCGGGATACCCATTTTTGCCCAAGTCGCCTCTTCAGGTTTTCGACTTGCCGGGTGTACAGTTTTTTTTCATCTTTATCCCTAATTTTTGCCCGAACCTTTCTTTCTGTTTTTGGTTCGCCGGGATGCCCCTTTTTGCCTGGACTATTTTGTTCTTTTCGTCCAGCGGGTCTTTTTATACGAAGTATTTTTTAACTGCGTCCGCATTCACAGGGGATGGAAAATCCTCGCCATCCATGGTCGTTAACAACAAGGCTCCGCCAGAGAAAACCTTCTTGACCATGCTGGGGATTCATGACTGAGTGTCCGTTTGCCCCTTCGATCGTTTTGAGGAGGAAGGATCCTTTTCATCACCATATCACCCACGTGATATATCCGAGGTCGCACCTTCTTGTCAAAAGCACGTTTCATCCTTTGCTGGTATAACTGCCCATGACAGATGGCTGTCAGCCTCTTGCAATTTCACGTCCACCAGGACTCTCAAAGAGGGAATCTGAACCTCAACAGGTAATACAGCCTCCATCCCATATACCAATGAGAAAGGAATTGCCCCAGTAGACGCACCGAGGCTTGATACCCAGGATACAAGTTTCATACTCAGCCACCCTGCTGGTGCCTTCAAGCGTTATCCTGGCAGCAAAAGCTTATTCACCTTAACCTCCCCATCAGACATCAGAATCCGTTCGGATTTGGGGTCAGGCCCCTCCTCCGGGATCGGTTACACTCAATCTTTCGATTGGAGCACCTCGAGATGTCCTCATCAGGGAACTCAAACTTCATCGGTTGATGATTCTCCATGGGTTGCGGGGCGATGTAATCAGACACTACACCCCTTTTTGATTGCTTTCTGAGAGGTATACTGTATATCATATTCTGTCAAAATCATTTGCCACCTCGCAACCCGCCCGGTCAATGCTGGCTTCTCAAAAATGTACTTGATCGGATCCATCTTGGAAATCCACAAAGTGGCATGAATCAGCATATACTGTCTCAGTCGGCGAGCAGCCTATGCCAAAGTACAGCAAGTTTTCTCGAACAGTGAATGTATTGTTTCACAGTCGGTAAACTTTTTGCTAAGGTAAATTGCATGCTCTTTTCGACAAGACTTGTCATGCTGACCCAATACACCTTGTGGATCCCTCGAAGGCCGTCAAGTACAGAACTGACAATTGCTCCTCCCACAGGAGATATCAGAATCAGAGGTTCCTGCAACTTATTCCTTTATTTCTTTCAATGCCCCTTGGCAATCATTATTTCACCTGACCGTTTGATCTTTCTTTTTTCAACATCTTGAATATGGGTTCGCACGTGGCTGTTAGATGAGATGTGAACCATGACAGGTAGTTCAATCTTTCTAAGAAACCACGAACCTCTCTTTTTCTTTCTCGGTTCAGGCGTTTCTCTCTTTGTTCTTTTTTTTTTTTTTTTTTTTTTTTTTTGCAGGATGAACCTCGATTCCTCCCTTACAATGAACCCCAACATCTTACCGGACCGCACTCTGATAGTGCACTTACTTGAATTCAACCTCAGTTTGAATTGTCTCAACCGGTCAAACTCAACTTGGTCAGATCCACCAGATGCCCCTCTTCTGTTTCGGGACTTTGCTATCATGTCATAGCATAACATTCAACTTCATGATGAATTATATCATGAAACAAAGTCACCATGGCTCTCTGATAAGTAGCACTGGCGTTCTGCTTCTTTAGAGGACGGTCTTCTCTCCCTGGTAGCTTGTGCGCAACGACATCGGTATCCGACCCTGGCATATCCTGACATGACCAGGCGAAGGTATCCACATGCTCCTTCAACAAGGCTACCATTCTGCTCTCGACTCGCCTCTGAAGCGGCCTCAATTTCCTTCCTTTCTGACCTCGGTGCTTGGAATAACGATCTTGCATCGCTCCTCGGGCGACTGAATCACCTTCTCCTCTTGTCTCAACAACCTGGTTAATTCCAGTAGATCACAGTCTTCTTCGTCTTCTTCTTCAGCCTGATTGCTCGG